>NC_080188.1:103338099-103564186 GCF_030028045.1 Hippopotamus amphibius kiboko | reverse complement strand
TTGATTGCCTAGCTATGCGGGTGGCACATCAAGGTGGCACCTGGCAGAGTGGGGAATGACGGGGCTGAAGTGACACCCGGTGCCGATGATGGCCTAGCCATGTGAGTAGCATGCACTATGTAGCACCCCATCGGGCAGTGTCTGAGTGGGCTTAGGTGACACCTCGCGGCCTTGATAGCCTCACCATGCTGGTGACATGGGTGAGGTAGCACCTTGCCTGGTGGGGTGTGACGTGGCTGAGATGACACATGGTGGTCATGATCCCTTGCCTCTTAGGTGGCTCCAGCGTGGTGGCACCCTGCTGTGAAAGCTATGAAGTGGTCAAGTTGACATCCCATGGCTATGACAGCCTCACCACATGGGTGACCCAAGTGAGGTGGCTCCCCACAAGACATGGTGTGACTGAGCTAAGCTGTCACCCCGTGGCAGTGATGGCTTCTCCATGCAGGTCACCCATACGAGGTGGTACCCCACTGGGTGGTGGGTAAAGCAACCAAGGTGACACCCGGCAGCTGTGAGGGCCTCATCACGTGGGTGATCTGTGCATGGTGGCTCCCCACCAGGCATTGTGTGCTCAGGCAGAGGAGACATCTGGCAGCCATGACAGCTTCACCATGCAGTTGACCTTTGCCAGGTGGCAACCTGCGGGGTGGGATGTGACCATGCAGACGTGACACCCAGTGGTGTGACCACCTTGCCATGCAGGTGCCATGTTGAGGGTGACATTCTTCTGGTCAGGGAGTGACGGGGCTGGAAATTGGTGGCCGTGAGTGCTGCACCATGTGGGAGGCACATGCTAGGTGACATCCCAATGGGCAAGGTGTACCCAGGCCGAGGTGACACTCAGTGGCTGTGATGGCCTCACAACACAGGTGACCCATGCGATTTGGTATCCTGCATGGTGTGGTGTGACTGGGTTGACATGACACAGCGACCACATTGGACTTGCAATGTGGGTGGCATGCATGAGGTTAGCCCTGCCAGGTAGGGTGTGATCGGGCTGAGGTGACACCCGGCAGCCATGATGGGCTTGCCACATGGATGGCACACAAGAGATGACACCCCACTGGGCATGGTGTCATGGGGATGAGGTAAAACACTATGGCTGTTACTGCCTCACCATGGGGGTAGCACATGTGTTGTCGCACCCCACCCGGCCTTAGAGTGATGGGGCCAAAGTGAAACATGGTGACTGAGATGACTTGCCACGTGGGTGGCTAGAATGAGGTGGCACCCAGCTGTGCATGGCGTGGACGGGCCAAGATGACACCCGACAGCTGTGACAGCCTCGCCACGCTGGTTACCCCTGTGTGGTGGCATCCCACTGGGTGGTGTATGACTTGGCCAAGGTGACAACCAGCAGCCATGAAGGCCTCACTACATGGGTGCCATTCGTGAGTTGAAACCCCACTGGGTGGGGTGTGCCCAGGCCTAGGTGAAACATGGCTGCCGTGAGGGCCTCAACACACTGGTGACCCGCATGAGGTGGTATCCTGCTGGGTGGGGTGTGCCCATGCCCAGGTGTCACCTGGCTGCTGTGATTGCCCTGCAAGGTGGGTTACCAGTGCTGGGTGGGGTGCACCCAGGTTGAGGTGACACATGGTTGGTGTGACAGATGAGCAATATGGGTGGCATGTGTAAGGTGACACTCCACTGGGGTGGGTGTGACCAGGCTGAGGTGACACCTTGTGGCTGTGACGGCCTTGCCATGTGGGTGGCATGTATGAGGTAGCACCCCACCTGGTAGGGAGTGATGGGGCCGAGGTTCCAGCAGGCCACTGTAATGTCCTCAACATGCGGGTGACCAATGAGATGTAGCATCCCACCAGGTGGGGTGTGCCCAGGCCTAGGTGACACCTGGCAGCCATGATGGCCTCACATTTCAGGTGACTCGTGCAAAGTGGCATTGCACACAGCGAGGTGCACCTGGGTTGAGGTGACACCTGATGACAGTGATGGACTCACAACACGGGTGGCTTGCATGAGGTGACACACTGGAGGACAGAGTGTGATTGAGCTAAGGTGACACCTGGTGGCTGTGGTGTCCTCATCACATGGGTGGCATGCAAGAGATGACACCCCACCAGGTGTGGTGTCATGGGGATGAGGTGACAGCTAGTGGCTGTGACTGCATTGTCATGTGGGTGGCACATGTGAGGTAGCACCCCATCAGGTAGGGAGAGTTGGGGCCGAGGTGACACATGGTGTCTGTGACGGCCACACCATATGGGTGACCTGCATGAGGTGGCATTCCACCATGAGGTGTGTGTCTGGGCCATTTTGACACTCAGTGGCTGTGATGTCTTCACCACCCGGGTGGCTCATGCAAGGTTTCACCCTGCCAGGTGGTGTGTTATGGGGCTGAGGTGACACACCATGGTCATGATGACCTTGCCATGCTGGTGACATATGTCAGGTGGTACCTGACCTGGTGGGGTTTGACAGGACTGATGTGACACCTGGCGGCCATGATGGGTTTGCCTCACAGGTGACCCGTGTGAGGTGGCACCCTGATGGGTGGAGTACAATGGGGCTGAGGTGACACCTGGTGGTTGTTACAGCCTTGCCATGCGGGTGGCCTGTACGAGGTAGCACCCCACCAGGTAGGGAGTGATGGGGCAGAGGTTCCACCAGGCCACAGTAGTGTGCTCAACATGCGGGTGACCAATGAGATGGAGCATCCCACCAGGTGGGGTGTGCCCAGGCCTAGGTGACACCTGGCAGTGTGTTGGCCTCACCACATGGGTGACCCTGGCAGGCTGGAACCCCACTGGGCAGGTGTTTCTGGGCCAAGGTCAAACACAGGTTCTGTGATGGCCTCACCACATGGGTGGCACCCCACTGGGTTGCGTGTGCCCAGGCCAAGGTGACACTCAGGGGCCATGACAGCCTTACCACGTGGATGACCAGTGTGATGTGGCCACCTGTTGGGCAGCACATGACTGTGCCAAAGTGACACCTGGTGGATGTGATGGCCTCACCATGCAGGTGACCTGTACAAGGCCTCACCACATGGGTGGCATGCATGAGGTTGCTCTCCACTGGGCAGAGTGACCCAAGGCCGAGGTGACACCTGGTGGCCATGATGGCCTCACCATGCAGATGGCACATGTGGAGTGGCATCCCTCAGGGTGGGATTTGCCCAGGCCAAGGTCAAACCCCACTTCCATTATGGCCTCAATACGTGGGTGACCCACATGAGGTTGCACCCAGCTGGGCGGGTTGTGCCAGTTCTGAGGTGAAACCCAGTGGGCATGAAGGCCTAGCCACACGGGAGACCCACACATGGTGGCACACAGCCAGGCAGTGTGTAACTGGGCCAAGGTGTCACCCAGTGACCATTACGGCCTTGCCTCATGGGTGATATGTGTGAAGTGGCACTCTGTGGGGCAGGGTGTTACCAGGCCTAAGTGACACCCTGGCCATGAGGGTCTTGCCATGTGCATCACCTGCATGATGTGGCTCCCCACTGGGCAGGTTGTGAAGTAGCCGAGGTGAAACTCGGCCTCCTGACCACATCGCCATGCTGGTGGCATGTGCGAAGTGTCACCGTGATGGGTGGGGTGTGCCCAGGTCTAGGTGACACCCAGCTGCCATGCAGGCCTCATCAGGCAGATGCACCACAGTATGTGGCACTCCTCCAGTTGGTGTGTGCCGTGGCGAAAGTGAATCCCAGCATTCATGAGGGCATCAACATGTGGGTGACCCATGCGAGGTGGCAGCCCCCAGGTGATGTGTGACTGGGCTGAGGTGAAACCCAATGGAATGTCAGCCTCACCACATAGGTGACCCTGGTGTGGTGGCATCCCACCAGGCGGCATGTGCCCTGGCCAAGGTCAAACACAGCTTCTGTGATGGCCTTGCCACTCGAGTGACAGGTGCAAAGTGGCTCCCCATCAGGTGGCATGTGCCTGGTCTGAGGTGACTGCCAGCAGCTATGATGTACTTGCCACATGGGTTACCTATGTGAGGTGGCACCCCACTGGGTGGATATGCCCAGGTGGATGTGACACCTGGCAGCCCTGATGGCCTCAGCACGTGGGTGACTGATGTGAGGTGGCACCCTGCTAGGTGGGGTGTGATGGACCTGAGGTGACATCTGGCAGCCATAATGGCCTTGCAACATGGGTGGCACATGCAAAGTGGCACACCACAGGTGGGAAGTGAGGGGGTCTAGGTGACACCCAGTGGCTTTGACGGTGCAGCTATGGGTGTGACAAGTGCAAGGGTGCACCCATCTGGGTGTGGTGTTACTGGACCAAGGTTACACCTTGTGACCATAATGGCCTCAGCACTTGGGTGGTATGCATGATGTGGCACCCTGCCAGCAGGGTGTGATGGGGCCAATCGACACCCCATGATTGTGACAGCCTCTCAACACGGATGACCCATGTGAGGTGGCTTGTTGCCGGGTAGGGTGTGACTGAGCTGAGGTGACATCTGGCAGCCATTACAGCCTCACCACATGGCTGACACATGCGCGGTGGCACCCTGTTTGGCTGGATGTGCCTGGGCCTAGGTGACAGCCTGTTGCTGTGAGGGCAATGCCACAAGTGTGACCCTTGTGAGATGGCACTCTGGTGGGTGGGGTTTGCATGGGCCTAGGGGCCACCTGGTGGCCGAGAGGGCCTAGCAACCCAGGTTACCCTCACGAGATGGCACCCTGCCTGATGGGGTGTGCCCAATTCAAGGTGTTACCTGATTGTCATGACAGCATCACCACATGCATGGCATGCACAAGGTGGTACACTGTTGGGCTGTGTTTTATAATTCTAGGTGACAACCCGTGGCCTTCATGGCCTTGCCATGTGGGTGGCATGCACGAAGTGGCTCCTGGCTGGACATGGTGTCCCTGGGCTGAAGTGAGACATGGCAACACTGACGGCCTCACCACATGGCTTACACATGTAAGGTGGCACCCCACAGGGTTGATGTGTCTGGGCTGAGGTGAGGCCTGATATCCCTGATGGCCTCACCACGTGGGTGAATCACATGAGTTGACACCCCACCAGGCAGGGTGTGGTGGGCTGAAGTGACACCCAGCAGCCATAATGGCCTTGCAATGGGGGTGGAACCTGCAAAGTGCCACCGCTCTGGGCAGGGTGTAAGGGTGCCAAGGAGACACATGGTGCTGTGATGGCCAGCACCATGGGTGGCAAGTGCAAGGTTGCACCCCACCAGGTGGGGTGTTACAGGGCCGAGGTGGCACCTGGTGGCTGTGATGGCCTCACCACTTGGGTGGCACACACATGGTAGCACCCTGCCAGGCAAGGTGCGATGGGGCCAATGGACACCCTGTGGCTGTGACAGCCTCGCAACCCTGGTGACCTATACTAGGTGGCTTCCTGCTGGGCAGGTTGTGACCAAGCTGAGGTGACACCCGGCAGCAAGATGGCCTTGCCACATGGGTGACCTGCAAGAGGTGGCACCATGCTGTGTGGGTTGTGACCAGGCCAAGGGGACACCTGGCGGCCATGACAGCCTCGCCACAATCGTAGCAAGTGTGAGATTGCACCCTGCAGGCTGCAGTGTGAGCAGGCCAAAGTGATCCACAGCAGCTGTGAGAGCCACATCACATGGGTGACCCTTGCAAAGTGGCACCCCGTTAGGTGGTGTGTGACTGGTCCAAGGTGATGCCCAGTGGCCATGAGGACCTCACCACATGGGTGACCCACATGAGCTGGCACCCTGCCTGGCAGGGTGTAACCAGGCCAAGGTGACATCTGGTGGCATAGAGGTGCTCACAACGTGAGTAACCATGCGAGGTGCCATCTCACATGGTGGGGTATGCCCGGGTTGAGGTGACACACTTTGACTGAGACAGACTTGCAGCACAGGTGGCATGCACCAGGTGACACCCCACTGTGCAGTGTGTGATCGGGCTGAGGTGACACCTGGTGGCTGTGATGGTCTCGTCCTGAGGGAAGCACATGCTAGTTGACACCCTGGCAGGTGGGTATTGACCAGGAAGAGGTGACACCCAGTGGCCGTGATGGCCTCACTACATGGGGGACACACAAGAGATGACATGGTGCCAGGTGTGGTGTCACAGGGACAAGGTGGCACCTAGTGGTGTGATTGCCTAGCTATGCGGTTGGCACATCAAGGTGGCACCTGGCAGGGTGGGGAATGATGGGGCTGAAGTGACACCCAGTGGCCATGATGGCCTAGCCATGTGAGTAGCATGCACTATGTAGCACCCCATCAGGCAGTGTCTGAGTGGGCTTAGGTGACACCTCGTGGCCTTGGTAGCCTCACCATGCTGGTGACATGGGTGAGGTAGCACCTTGCCTGGAGGGGTGTGACATGGCTGAGATGACACGTGGTGGTCATGATCCCTTGCCTCTTAGGTGGCTCCAGCGTGGTGGCACCCTGCTGTGAAAGCTATGAAGGGGTCAAGTTGACATCCCATGGCTATGACAGCCTCACCACATGGGTGACCCAAGTGAGGTGGCTCCCCACAAGACATGGTGTGACTGAGCTAAGCTGTCACCCCGTGGCAGTGATGGCTTCTCCATGCAGGTCACCCATACGAGGTGGTACCCCACTGGGTGGTGGGTAAAGCAACCAAGGTGACACCCGGCAGCTGTGAGGGCCTCATCACGTGGGTGATCTGTGCATGGTGGCTCCCCACCAGGCATTGTGTGCTCAGGCAGAGGAGACATCTGGCAGCCATGACAGCTTCACCATGCAGTTGACCTTTGCCAGGTGGCAACCTGCGGGGTGGGATGTGACCATGCAGACGTGACACCCAGTGGTGTGACCACCTTGCCATGCAGGTGCCATGTTGAGGTGACATTCTTCTGGTCAGGGAGTGACGGGGCTGGAAATTGGTGGCCGTGAGTGCTGCACCATGTGGGAGGCACATGCTAGGTGACATCCCAATGGGCAAGGTGTACCCAGGCCGAGGTGACACTCAGTGGCTGTGATGGCCTCACAACACAGGTGACCCATAGATTTGGTATCCTGCATGGTGTGGTGTGACTGGGTTGACATGACACAGCGACCACATTGGACTTGCAATGTGGGTGGCATGCATGAGGTTAGCCCTGCCAGGTAGGGTGTGATCGGGCTGAGGTGACACCCGGCAGCCATGATGGGCTTGCCACATGGATGGCACACAAGAGATGACACCCCACTGGGCATGGTGTCATGGGGATGAGGTAAAACACTATGGCTGTTACTGCCTCACCATGGGGGTAGCACATGTGTTGTCGCACCCCACCCGGCCTAGAGTGATGGGGCCAAAGTGAAACATGGTGACTGAGATGACTTGCCACGTGGGTGGCTAGAATGAGGTGGCACCCAGCTGTGCATGGCGTGGACGGGCCAAGATGACACCCGACAGCTGTGACAGCCTCGCCACGCTGGTTACCCCTGTGTGGTGGCATCCCACTGGGTGGTGTATGACTTGGCCAAGGTGACAACCAGCAGCCATGAAGGCCTCACTACATGGGTGACATTCGTGAGTTGAAACCCCACTGGGTGGGGTGTGCCCAGGCCTAGGTGAAACATGGCTGCCGTGAGGGCCTCAACACACTGGTGACCCGCATGAGGTGGTATCCTGCTGGGTGGGGTGTGCCCATGCCCAGGTGTCACCTGGCTGCTGTGATTGCCCTGCAAGGTGGGTTACCAGTGCTGGGTGGGGTGCACCCAGGTTGAGGTGACACATGGTTGGTGTGACAGATGAGCAATATGGGTGGCATGCGAAAGGTGACACTCCACTGGGGAGGGTGTGACCAGGCTGAGTGACACCTAGTGGCTGTGACGGCCTTGACATGTGGGTGGCATGTACGAGGTAGCACCCCACCAGGTAGGGAGTGATGGGGCCGAGGTTCCAGCAGGCCACTGTAATGTCCTCAACATGCGGGTGACCAATGAGATGTAGCATCCCACCAGGTGGGGTGTGCCCAGGCCTAGGTGACACCTGGCAGCCATGAAGGCCTCACATTTCAGGTTACTCGAGCGAAGTGGCATTGCACACGGCAAGGTGCACATGGGTTGAGGTGACACATGATGACTGTGATGGACTCACAACATGTGTGGCTTGCATGAGGTGACACACTGGAAGACAGGGTGTGATTGAGCTAAGGTGACACCTGGTGGCTGTGGTGTCCTCATCACATGGGTGGCATGCAAGAGATGACACCCCACCAGGTGTGGTGTCATGGGGATGAGGTGACAGCTAGTGGCTGTGACTGCATTGTCATGTGGGTGGCACATGTGAGGTAGCACCCATCAGCTAGGGAGAGTTGGGGCCGAGGTGACACATGGTGGCTGTGACGGCCTCACCACATGGGTGACCTGCATGAGGTGGCATTCCAGCATGAGGTGTGTGTCTGGGCCATGTTGACACCCAGTGGTTGTGTAGTCCTCACCACGTGGGTGGCTCATGCAAGGTTTCACCCTGCCAGGTGGTGTGTTATGGGGCTGAGGTGACACGCCACGGTCATGATGACCTTGCCATGCTGGTGACATTTGTGAGGTTTTACCTGACCTGGTGGGGTTTGACAGGACTGATGTGACACCTGGCGGCCATGATGGGTTTGCCTCACAGGTGACCCGTGTGAGGTGGCACCTGATGGGTGGAGTACAATGGGGCTGAGGTGACACCTGGTGGCTGTGACGGCCTTGCAATGTGGGTGGCCTGTACGAGGTAGCACCCCACCAGGTAGGGAGTGATGGGGCCGAGATACCACCAGGCCACAGTAATGTCCTGAACATGCGGGTGACCAATGAGATGTAGCATCCCACCAGGTGGGGTGTGCCCAGGCCTAGGTGACACCTGGCAGTGTGTGGGCCTCACCAAATGCGTGACCCTGGCTGGCTGGAACCCCACTGGGCAGGTGTTTCTGGGCCAAGGTCAAACACAGTTTCTGTGATGGCCTCACCACATGGGTGGCACCCCACCGGGTTGGGTGTGCCCAGGCCAAGGTGACACTCAGGGGCCATGACAGCCTTACCACGTGGGTGACCAGTGTGATGTGGCAACCTGTTGGGCAGCACATGACTGTGCCAAAGTGACACCTGGTGGCTGTGATGGCCTCACCATGCAGGTGACCTGTACAAGGCCTCACCACATGGGTGGCATGCATGAGGTTGCTCTCCACTGGGCAGAGTGACCCAAGGCCGAGGTGACACCTGGTGGCCATGATGGCCTCACCATGCGGATGGCACATGTGGAGTGGCATCCCTCTGGATGGGATTTGCCCAGGCCGAGGTCAAACCCCACTTCCATTATGGCCTCAGTACTTGGGTGACCCACATGAGGTTGCACCCAGCTGGGTGGGTTGTGCCAGTTCTGAGGTGAAACCCAGTGGGCATGAAGGCCTAGCCACACGGGAGACCCACACATGGCGGCACACAGCCAGGCAGTGAGTAACTGGGACAAGGTGACCCCCAGTGACCATTACGGCCTTGCCTCATGGGTGATATGTGTGAAGTGGCACTCTGTGGGGTGGGGTGTGACCAGGCCTAAGTGACACCCTGGCCATGAGGGTCTTGCCATGTGCATCACCTGCATGATGTGGCTCCCCACTGGGCAGGTTGTGAAGTGGCCGAGGTGAAACTCGGCATCCTGACCACATCACCACAAGGTGGCATGTGCGATGTGTCAGTGTGATGGGTGGGGTGTGCCCAGGTCTAGGTGACACCCAGCTGCCATGCAGGCCTCATCAGGCAGATGCACCACAGTATGTGGCACTCCTCCAGTTGGTGTGTGCCCAGGCGAAGGTGAATCCCAGCATTCATGAGGGCATCAACATGTGGGTGACCCATGCGAGGTGGCAGCCCCCAGGTGATGTGTGACTGGGCTGAGGCAAAACCCAGTGGCATGACAGCCTCACCAAATAGGTGACCCTGGTGTGGTGGCATCCCACCAGGTGGTGTGTGCCCAGGCCAATGTCAAACACAGCTTCTGTGATGGCCTTGCCACTCGGGTGACAGGGGCATTGGCTCCCCATCAGGTGGCGTGTGCCTGGGCTGAGGTGACAGCCAGCCGCTATGATGTACTTGCCACGTGGGTTACCTATGTGAGGTGGCACCTCACTGGGTGGATATGCCCAGGTTGATGTGACACCTGGCAGCCCTGATGGCCACAAGCGCATGGGTGACTGATGTGACGTGGCACTCTGCTAGGTGGGGTGTGATGGATCTGATGTGACATCTGCGCAGCCATAATGGCCTTGCAACGTGGGTGGCACATGCAAAGTGCACACCGCAGGTGGGATGTGAGGGGGTCTAGGTGACACCCGGTGGCTTTGATGGTGCAGCTATGTGCGTGACAGGTTCAAGGGTGCACCCATCTGGGTGGGGTGTTACTGGACCAAGGTTACACCTTGTGACCATAATGGCCTCAGCACTTGGGTGGTATGCATGATGTGGCACCCTGCCAGCAGGGTGTGATGGGGCCAATGGACACCCCATGGTTGTGACAGGCTCTCACACGGATGACCCATGTGAGGTGGCTTTTGCCGGGCAGGGTGTGACTGAGCTGAGGCGACATCTGGCAGCCATTACAGCCTTACTCACATGGCTGACCCATGCATGGTGGCACCCTGTTTGGCTGGATGTGCCTGGGCCTAGGTGACAGCCATTTGCCATGAGGGCCATCGCCACAAGTGTGACCCTTGTGAGATGGCACTCTGGTGGGTGAGGGTGTGCATGGCCCTAGGTGCCACCTGGTGGCTGAGAGGACCTCGCAACCCAGGTGACCCTCACGAGATGGCACCCTGCCTGATGGGGTGTGCCCAATTCAAGGTGATAACTGATGGTCATGACAGCATCACCACATGCATGGCATGCCCAAGGTGGTACACTGTTGGGCTGTGTTTGATAATCCTAGGTGACACCCTGTGGCCGTCATGGCCTTGCCATGTGGGTGGCATGCACGAAGTGGCTCCTGGCCGGACATGGTGTCCCTGGGCTGAGGTGAGACCTGGCAACACTGACGGCCTCACCACATGGCTTACACATGTAAGGTGGCACCCCACAGGATGGATGTGCCTGGGCTGAGGTGAGGCCTGATATCCCTGATGCCCTCACCACATGGGTGAATCACATGAGTTGACACCCAACCAGGCAGGGTGTGGAGGGGCTATAGTGACACCCAGTAGCCGTAATGGCCTTGCAATGTGGGTGGAACCTGCAAAGTGCCACCGCTCTGGCAGGGTGTAAGGGTGCCAAGGTGACACATGGTGCTGTGATGGCCCAGCACCATGGGTGGCAAGTGCAAAGGTTGCACCCCACCAGGTGGGGTGTTACAGGGCTGAGGTGGCATCTGGTGGCTGTGATGGCCTCACCACTTGGGTGGCACACACATGGTAGCTACCCTGCAGGCAAGGTGCGATGGGGCCAAGTGGACACCCTGTGGCTGTGACAGCCTCACAACCTGGTGACCTATACTAGGTGGCTTCCTGCTGGGCAGGTTGTGACTGAGCTGAAGTGACACCCGTCAGCAGTGATGGCCTTGCCACATGGGTGACCTGCAAGAGGTGGCACCATGCTGTGTGGGTTGTGACCAGGCCAAGGGGACACCTGGTGGCCATGACAGCCACACCACAATCGTAGCAAGTGTGAGATTGCACCCTGCAGGCTGCAGTGTGAGCAGGCCAAAGTGATCCACAGCAGCTGTGAGAGCCACATCACATGGTTGACCCTTGCAAATTGGCACCCTGTTAGGTGGTGTGTGACTGGTCCAAGGTGATGCCCAGTGGCCATGAGGACCTCACCACATGGGTGACCCACATGAGCTGGCACCCTGCCTGGCAGGGTGTAACCAGGCCAAGGTGACATCTGGTGGCATAGAGGTGCTCACAACGTGAGTAACCATGCGAGGTGCCATCTCACATGGTGGGGTATGCCCGCATTGAGGTGACACACATTGACCGAGACAGACTTGCAGCACAGGTGGCATGCACCAGGTGACACCCCACTGTGCAGTGTGTGATCGGGCTGAGGTGACACCTGGTGGCTGTGATGGTCTCGTCCTGAGGGAAGCACATGCTAGTTGACACCCTGGCAGGTGGGTATTGACCAGGAAGAGGTGACACCCAGTGGCCGTGATGGCCTCACTACATGGGAGACACACAAGAGATGACATGGTGCCAGGTGTGGTGTCACAGGGACAAGGTGGCACCTAGTGGTGTGATTGCCTAGCTATGCGGGTGGCACATCAAGGTGGCACCTGGCAGAGTGGGGAATGACGGGGCTGAAGTGACACCCGGTGCCCATGATGGCCTAGCCATGTGAGTAGCATGCACTATGTAGCACCCCATCGGGCAGTGTCTGAGTGGGCTTAGGTGACACCTCGCGGCCTTGATAGCCTCACCATGCTGGTGACATGGGTGAGGTAGCACCTTGCCTGGTGGGGTGTGACGTGGCTGAGATGACACATGGTGGTCATGATCCCTTGCCTCTTAGGTGGCTCTAGCATGGTGGCACCCTGCTGTGAATGCTATGAAGGGGTCAAGGTGACATCCCATGGCTATGACAGCCTCACCACATGGGTGACCCAAGTGAGGTGGCTCCCCACAAGACATGGTGTGACTGAGCTAAGCTGTCACCCAGTGGCAGTGATGGCTTCTCCATGCAGGTCACCCATACGAGGTTGTACCCCGCTGGGTGGTGTGTGAAGCAACCAGGGTGACACCTGGCGGCTGTGAGGGCCTCATCACGTAGGTGATCTGTGCATGGTGGCTCCCCACCAGGCATTGTGTGCTCAGGCAGAGGAGACATCTGGCAGCCATGACAGCCTCACCATACAGTTGACCTTTGCCAGGTGGCAACCTGCGGGGTGGGGTGTGACCATGCAGACGTGACACCCAGTGGTGTGACCACCTTGCCATGCAGGTCCTATGTCGAGGTGACATTCTTCTGGTCAGGGAGTGACGGGGCTGGAAATTGGTGGCCGTGAGTGCTGCACCATGTGGGAGGCACATGCTAGGTGACATCCCAATGGGCAAGGTGTACCCAGGCCGAGGTGACACTCAGTGGCTGTGATGGCCTCACAACACAGGTGACCCATGCGATTTGGTATCCTGCATGGTGTGGTGTGACTGGGTTGACATGACACAGCGACCACATTGGACTTGCAATGTGGGTGGCATGCATGAGGTTAGCCCTGCCAGGTAGGGTGTGATCGGGCTGAGGTGACACCCGGCAGCCATGATGGGCTTGCCACATGGATGGCACACAAGAGATGACACCCCACTGGGCATGGTGTCATGGGGATGAGGTAAAACACTATGGCTGTTACTGCCTCACCATGGGGGTAGCACATGTGTTGTCGCACCCCACCCGGCCTAGAGTGATGGAGCCAAAGTGAAACATGGTGACTGAGATGACTTGCCACGTGGGTGGCTAGAATGAGGTGGCACCCAGCTGTGCATGGCGTGGACGGGCCAAGATGACACCCGACAGCTGTGACAGCCTCGCCACGCTGGTTACCCCTGTGTGGTGGCATCCCACTGGGTGGTGTATGACTTGGCCAAGGTGACAACCAGCAGCCATGAAGGCCTCACTACATGGGTGACATTCGTGAGTTGAAACCCCACTGGGTGGGGTGTGCCCAGGCCTAGGTGAAACATGGCTGCCGTGAGGGCCTCAACACACTGGTGACCTGCATGAGGTGGTATCCTGCTGGGTGGGGTGTGCCCATGCCCAGGTGTCACCTGGCTGCTGTGATTGCCCTGCAAGGTGGGTTACCAGTGCTGGGTGGGGTGCACCCAGGTTGAGGTGACACATGGTTGGTGTGACAGATGAGCAATATGGGTGGCATGTGTAAGGTGACACTCCACTGGGGAGGGTGTGACCAGGCTGAGGTGACACCTTGTGGCTGTGATGGCCTTGCCATGTGGGTGGCATGTACGAGGTAGCACCCCACCAGGTAGGGAGTGATGGGGCCGAGGTTCCAGCAGGCCACTGTAATGTCCTCAACATGCGGGTGACCAATGAGATGTAGCATCCCACCAGGTGGGGTGTGCCCAGGCCTAGGTGACACCTGGCAGCCATGATGGCCTCACATTTCAGGTGACTCGTGCAAAGTGGCATTGCACACGGTGAGGTGCACCTGGGTTGAGGTGACACCTGATGACAGTGATGGACTCACAACATGGGTGGCTTGCATGAGGTGACACACTGGAGGACAGAGTGTGATTGAGCTAAGGTGACACCTGGTGGCTGTGGTGTCCTCATCACATGGGTGGCATGCAAGAGATGACACCCCACCAGGTGTGGTGTCATGGGGATGAGGTGACAGCTAGTGGCTGTGACTGCATTGTCATGTGGGTGGCACATGTGAGGTAGCACCCCATCAGGTAGGGAGAGTTGGGGCCGAGGTGACACATGGTGTCTGTGACGGCCACACCACATGGGTGACCTGCATGAGGTGGCATTCCACCATGAGGTGTGTGTCTGGGCCATTTTGACACTCAGTGGCTGTGATGTCTTCACCACCCGGGTGGCTCATGCAAGGTTTCACCCTGCCAGGTGGTGTGTTATGGGGCTGAGGTGACACACCATGGTCATGATGACCTTGCCATGCTGGTGACATATGTCAGGTGGCACCTGACATGGTGGGGTTTGACAGGACTGATGTGACACCTGGCGGCCATGATGGGTTTGCCTCACAGGTGACCCGTGTGAGGTGGCACCCTGATGGGTGGAGTACAATGGGGCTGAGGTGACACCTGGTGGTTGTTACGGCCTTGCCATGCGGGTGGCCTGTACGAGGTAGCACCCCACCATGTAGGGAGTGATGGGGCAGAGGTTCCACCAGGCCACAGTAGTGTGCTCAACATGCAGGTGACCAATGAGATGGAGCTTCCGACCAGGTGGGGTGTGCCCAGGCCTAGGTGACACCTGGCAGTGTGTTGGCCTCACCACATGGGTGACCCTGGCTGGCTGGAACCCCACTGGGCAGGTGTTTGTGGGCCAAGGTCAAACACAGGTTCTGTGATGGCCTCACCACATGGGTGGCACCCCACTGGGTTGCGTGTGCCCAGGCCAAGGTGACACTCAGGGGCCATGACAGCCTTACCACGTGGATGACCAGTGTGATGTGGCCACCTGTTGGGCAGCACATGACTGTGCCAAAGTGACACCTGGTGGATGTGATGGCCTCACCATGCAGGTGACCTGTACAAGGCCTCACCACATGGGTGGCATGCATGAGGTTGCTCTCCACTGGGCAGAGTGACCCAAGGCCGAGGTGACACCTGGTGGCCATGGTGGCCTCACCATGCAGATGGCACATGTGGAGTGGCATCCCTCAGGGTGGGATTTGCCCAGGCCAAGGTCAAACCCCACTTCCATTATGGCCTCAATACGTGGGTGACCCACTTGAGGTTGCACCCAGCTGGGCGGGTTGTGCCAGTTCTGAGGTGAAACCCAGTGGGCATGAAGGCCTAGCCACACGGGAGACTCACTCATGGTGGCACACAGCCAGGCAGTGTGTAACTGCGCCAAGGTGACACACAGTGACCATTACGGCCTTGCCTCATGGGTGATATGTGTGAAGTGGCACTCTGTGGGGCAGGGTGTTACCAGGCCTAAGTGACACCCTGGCCATGAGGGTCTTGCCATGTGCATCACCTGCATGATGTGGCTCCCCACTGGGCAGGTTGTGAAGTAGCCGAGGTGAAACTCGGCATCCTGACCTCATCGCCATGCTGGTGGCATGTGCGAAGTGTCACCGTGATGGGTGGGGAGTGCTCAGGTCAAGGTGACACCCAGCTGCCATGCAGGCCTCATCAGGCAGATGCACCACAGTATGTGGCACTCCTCCAGTTGGTGTGTGCCCTGGCGAAAGTGAATCCCAGCATTCATGAGGGCATCAACATGTGGGTGACCCATGCGAGGTGGCAGCCCCCAGGTGATGTGTGACTGGGCTGAGGTGAAACCCAATGGAATGTCAGCCTCACCACATAGGTGACCCTGGTGTGGTGGCATCCCACCATGCGGCATGTGCCCTGGCCAAGGTCAAACACAGCTTCTGTGATGGCCTTGCCACTCGGGTGACAGGTGCAAAGTGGCTCCCCATCAGGTGGCATGTGCCTGGTCTGAGGTGACAGCCAGCAGCTATGATGTACTTGCCACATGGGTTACCTATGTGAGGTGGCACCCCACTGGGTGGATATGCCCAGGTGGATGTGACACCTGGCAGCCCTGATGGCCTCAGCACGTGGGTGACTGATGTGAGGTGGCACCCTGCTAGGTGGGGTGTGATGGATCTGAGGTGACATCTGGCAGCCATAATGGCCTTGCAACATGGGTGGCACATGCAAAGTGGCACACCGCAGGTGGGATGTGAGGGGGTCTAGGTGACCCCCGGTGGCTTTGACGGTGCAGCTATGTGTGTGACAAGTGCAAGGGTGCACCCATCTGGGTGGGGTGTTACTGGACCAAGGTTACACCTTGTGACCATAATGGCCTCAGCACTTGGGTGGTATGCATGATATGGCACCCTGCCAGCAGGGTGTGATGGGGCCAATCGACACCCCATGATTGTGACAGCCTCTCAACACGGATGACCCATGTGAGGTGGCTTGTTGCCGGGCAGGGTGTGACTGAGCTGAGGTGACATCTGGCAGCCATTACAGCCTCACCACATGGCTGACACATGCGAGGTGGCACCCTGTTTGGCTGGATGTGCCTGGGCCTAGGTGACAGCCTGTTGCTGTGAGGGCAATGCCACAAGTGTGACCCTTGTGAGATGGCACTCTGGTGGGTGGGGTTTGCATGGGCCTAGGGGCCACCTGGTGGCCGAGAGGGCCTAGCAACCCAGGTTACCCTCACGAGATGGCACCCTGCCTGATGGGGTGTGCCCAATTCAAGGTGTTACCTGATTGTCATGACAGCATCACCACATGCATGGCATGCACAAGGTGGTACACTGTTGGGCTGTGTTTTATAATTCTAGGTGACACCCCGTGGCCTTCATGGCCTTGCCATGTGGGTGGCATGCACGAAGTGGCTCCTGACCGGCCATGGTGTCCCTGGGCTGAGGTGAGACCTGGCAACACTGACGGCCTCACCACATGGCTTACACATGTAAGGTGGCACCCCACAGGGTGGATGTGCCTGGGCTGAGGTGAGGCCTGATATCCCTGATGGCCTCACCACGTGGGTGAATCACATGAGTTGACACCCCACCAGGCAGGGTGTGGTGGGGCTGAAGTGACACCCAGCAGCCATAATGGCCTTGCAATGTGGGTGGAACCTGCAAAGTGCCACCACTCTGGGCAGGGTGTAAGGGTGCCAAGGAGACACATGGTGCTGTGATGGCCCAGCACCATGGGTGGCAAGTGCAAGGTTGCACCCCACCAGGTGGGGTGTTACAGGGCTGAGGTGGCACCTGGTGGCTGTGATGGCCTCACCACTTGGGTGGCACACACATGGTAGCACCCTGCCAGGCAAGGTGCGATGGGGCCAATGGACACCCTGTGGCTGTGACAGCCTCGCAACCCTGGTGACCTATACTAGGTGTCTTCCTGCTGGGCAGGTTGTGACCAAGCTGAGGTGACACCCGGCAGCAAGATGGCCTTGCCACATGGGTGACTTGCAAGAGGTGGCACCATGCTGTGTGGGATGTGACCAGGCCAAGGGGACACCTGGCGGGAATGACAGCCACGTCACAATCGTAGCAAGTGTGAGATTGCACGCTGCAGGCTGCAGTGTGAGCAGGCCAAAGTGATCCACAGCAGCTGTGAGAGCCACATCACATGGGTGACCCTTGCAAACTGGCACCCCGTTAGGTGGTGTGTGACTGGTCCAAGGTGATGCCCAGTGGCCATGAGGACCTCACCACATGGGTGACCCACATGAGCTGGCACCCTGCCTGGCAGGGTGTAACCAGGCCAAGGTGACATCTGGTGGCATAGAGGTGCTCACAACGTGAGTAACCATGCGAGGTGGCATCTCACATGGTGGGGTATGCCCGGATAGAGGTGACACACTTTGACCGAGACAGACTTGCAGCACAGGTGGCATGCACCAGGTGACACCCCACTGTGCAGTATGTGATCGGGCTGAGGTGACACCTGGTGGCTGTGATGGTCTCGTCCTGAGGGAAGCACATGCTAGTTGACACCCTGGCAGGTGGGTATTGACCAGGAAGAGGTGACACCCAGTGGCCGTGATGGCCTCACTACATGGGGGACACACAAGAGATGACATGGTGCCAGGTGTGGTGTCACAGGGACAAGGTGGCACCTAGTGGTGTGATTGCCTAGCTATGCAGGTGGCACATCAAGGTGGCACCTGGCAGGGCGGGGAATGATGGGGCTGAAGTGACACCCAGTGGCCATGATGGCCTAGCCATGTGAGTAGCATGCACTATGTAGCACCCCATCAGGCAGTGTCTGAGTGGGCTTAGGTGACACCTCGTGGCCTTGGTAGCCTCACCATGCTGGTGACATGGGTGAGGTAGCACCTTGCCTGGAGGGGTGTGACATGGCTGAGATGACACGTGGTGGTCATGATCCCTTGCCTCTTAGGTGGCTCCAGCGTGGTGGCACCCTGCTGTGAAAGCTATGAAGGGGTCAAGTTGACATCCCATGGCTATGACAGCCTCACCACATGGGTGACCCAAGTGAGGTGGCTCCCCACAAGACATGGTGTGACTGAGCTAAGCTGTCACGCAGTGGCAGTGATGGCTTCTCCATGCAGGTCACCCATACGAGGTGGTACCCCACTGGGTGGTGGGTAAAGCAACCAAGGTGACACCTGGCAGCTGTGAGGGCCTCATCACGTGGGTGATCTGTGCATGGTGGCTCCCCACCAGGCATTGTGTGCTCAGGCAGAGGAGACATCTGGCAGCCATGACAGCTTCACCATGCAGTTGACCTTTGCCAGGTGGCAACCTGCGGGGTGGGATGTGACCATGCAGACGTGACACCCAGTGGTGTGACCACCTTGCCATGCAGGTGCCATGTTGAGGTGACATTCTTCTGGTCAGGGAGTGACGGGGCTGGAAATTGGTGGCCGTGAGTGCTGCACCATGTGGGAGGCACATGCTAGGTGACATCCCAATGGGCAAGGTGTACCCAGGCCGAGGTGACACTCAGTGGCTGTGATGGCCTCACAACACAGGTGACCCATGCGATTTGGTATCCTGCATGGTGTGGTGTGACTGGGTTGACATGACACAGCGACCACATTGGACTTGCAATGTGGGTAGCATGCATGAGGTTAGCCCTGCCAGGTAGGGTGTGATCGGGCTGAGGTGACACCCGGCAGCCATGATGGGCTTGCCACATGGATGGCACACAAGAGATGACACCCCACTGGGCATGGTGTCATGGGGATGAGGTAAAACACTATGGCTGTTACTGCCTCACCATGGGGGTAGCACATGTGTTGTCGCACCCCACCCGGCCTAGAGTGATGGGGCCAAAGTGAAACATGGTGACTGAGATGACTTGCCACGTGGGTGGCTAGAATGAGGTGGCACCCAGCTGTGCATGGCGTGGATGGGCCAAGATGACACCCGACAGCTGTGACAGCCTAGCCACGCTGGTTACCCCTGTGTGGTGGCATCCCACTGGGTGGTGTATGACTTGGCCAAGGTGACAACCAGCAGCCATGAAGGCCTCACTACATGGGTGCCATTCGTGAGTTGAAACCCCACTGGGTGGGGTGTGCCCAGGCCTAGGTGAAACATGGCTGCCGTGAGGGCCTCAACACACTGGTGACCCGCATGAGGTGGTATCCTGCTGGGTGGGGTGTGCCCATGCCCAGGTGTCACCTGGCTGCTGTGATTGCCCTGCAAGGTGGGTTACCAGTGCTGGGTGGGGTGCACCCAGGTTGAGGTGACACATGGTTGGTGTGACAGATGAGCAATATGGGTGGCATGTGTAAGGTGACACTCCACTGGGGTGGGTGTGACCAGGCTGAGGTGACACCTTGTGGCTGTGACGGCCTTGCAATGTGGGTGGCATGTATGAGGTAGCACCCCACCTGGTAGGGAGTGATGGGGCCGAGGTTCCAGCAGGCCACTGTAATGTCCTCAACATGCGGGTGACCAATGAGATGTAGCATCCCACCAGGTGGGGTGTGCCCAGGCCTAGGTGACACCTGGCAGCCATGATGGCCTCACATTTCAGGTGACTCGTGCAAAGTGGCATTGCACACAGCGAGGTGCACCTGGGTTGAGGTGACACCTGATGACAGTGATGGACTCACAACACGGGTGGCTTGCATGAGGTGACACACTGGAGGACAGAGTGTGATTGAGCTAAGGTGACACCTGGTGGCTGTGGTGTCCTCATCACATGGGTGGCATGCAAGAGATGACACCCCACCAGGTGTGGTGTCATGGGGATGAGGTGACAGCTAGTGGCTGTGACTGCATTGTCATGTGGGTGGCACATGTGAGGTAGCACCCCATCAGGTAGGGAGAGTTGGGGCCGAGGTGACACATGGTGTCTGTGACGGCCACACCATATGGGTGACCTGCATGAGGTGGCATTCCACCATGAGGTGTGTGTCTGGGCCATTTTGACACTCAGTGGCTGTGATGTCTTCACCACCCGGGTGGCTCATGCAAGGTTTCACCCTGCCAGGTGGTGTGTTATGGGGCTGAGGTGACACACCATGGTCATGATGACCTTGCCATGCTGGTGACATATGTCAGGTGGTACCTGACCTGGTGGGGTTTGACAGGACTGATGTGACACCTGGCGGCCATGATGGGTTTGCCTCACAGGTGACCCGTGTGAGGTGGCACCCTGATGGGTGGAGTACAATGGGGCTGAGGTGACACCTGGTGGTTGTTACGGCCTTGCCATGCGGGTGGCCTGTACGAGGTAGCACCCCACCAGGTAGGGAGTGATGGGGCAGAGGTTCCACCAGGCCACAGTAGTGTGCTCAACATGCGGGTGACCAATGAGATGGAGCATCCCACCAGGTGGGGTGTGCCCAGGCCTAGTTGACACCTGGCAGTGTGTTGGCCTCACCACATGGGTGACCCTGGCAGGCTGGAACCCCACTGGGCAGGTGTTTCTGGGCCAAGGTCAAACACAGGTTCTGTGATGGCCTCACCACATGGGTGGCACCCCACTGGGTTGCGTGTGCCCAGGCCAAGGTGACACTCAGGGGCCATGACAGCCTTACCACGTGGATGACCTGTGTGATGTGGCCACCTGTTGGGCAGCACATGACTGTGCCAAAGTGACACCTGGTGGATGTGATGGCCTCACCATGCAGGTGACCTGTACAAGGCCTCACCACATGGGTGGCATGCATGAGGTTGCTCTCCACTGGGCAGAGTGACCCAAGGCCGAGGTGACACCTGGTGGCCATGGTGGCCTCACCATGCAGATGGCACATGTGGAGTGGCATCCCTCAGGGTGGGATTTGCCCAGGCCAAGGTCAAACCCCACTTCCATTATGGCCTCAATACGTGGGTGACCCACATGAGGTTGCACCCAGCTGGGCGGGTTGTGCCAGTTCTGAGGTGAAACCCAGTGGGCATGAAGGCCTAGCCACATGGGAGACCCACACATGGTGGCACACAGCCAGGCAGTGTGTAACTGGGCTGAGGTGACACCGAGTGACCATTACGGCCTTGCCTCATGGGTGATATGTGTGAAGTGGCACTCTGTGGGGCAGGGTGTTACCAGGCCTAAGTGACACCCTGGCCATGAGGGTCTTGCCATGTGCATCACCTGCATGATGTGGCTCCCCACTGGGCAGGTTGTGAAGTAGCCGAGGTGAAACGGCCTCCTGACCACATCGCCATGCTGGTGGCATGTGCGAAGTGTCACCGTGATGGGTGGGGTGTGCCCAGGTCTAGGTGACACCCAGCTGCCATGCAGGCCTCATCAGGCAGATGCACCACAGTATGTGGCACTCCTCCAGTTGGTGTGTGCCCTGGCGAAAGTGAATCCCAGCATTCATGAGGGCATCAACATGTGGGTGACCCATGCGAGGTGGCAGCCCCCAGGTGATGTGTGACTGGGCTGAGGTGAAACCCAATGGAATGTCAGCCTCACCACATAGGTGACCCTGGTGTGGTGGCATCCCACCATGCGGCATGTGCCCTGGCCAAGGTCAAACACAGCTTCTGTGATGGCCTTGCCACTCGAGTGACAGGTGCAAAGTGGCTCCCCATCAGGTGGCATGTGCCTGGTCTGAGGTGACTGCCAGCAGCTATGATGTACTTGCCACATGGGTTACCTATGTGAGGTGGCACCCCACTGGGTGGATATGCCCAGGTGGATGTGACACCTGGCAGCCCTGATGGCCTCAGCACGTGGGTGACTGATGTGAGGTGGCACCCTGCTAGGTGGGGTGTGATGGATCTGAGGTGACATCTGGCAGCCATAATGGCCTTGCAACATGGGTGGCACATGCAAAGTGGCACACCACAGGTGGGAAGTGAGGGGGTCTAGGTGACACCCAGTGGCTTTGACGGTGCAGCTATGGGTGTGACAAGTGCAAGGGTGCACCCATCTGGGTGTGGTGTTACTGGACCAAGGTTACACCTTGTGACCATAATGGCCTCAGCACTTGGGTGGTATGCATGATGTGGCACCCTGCCAGCAGGGTGTGATGGGGCCAATCGACACCCCATGATTGTGACAGCCTCTCAACACGGATGACCCATGTGAGGTGGCTTGTTGCCGGGTAGGGTGTGACTGAGCTGAGGTGACATCTGGCAGCCATTACAGCCTCACCACATGGCTGACACATGCGCGGTGGCACCCTGTTTGGCTGGATGTGCCTGGGCCTAGGTGACAGCCTGTTGCTGTGAGGGCAATGTCACAAGTGTGACCCTTGTGAGATGGCACTCTGGTGGGTGGGGTTTGCATGGGCCTAGGGGCCACCTGGTGGCCGAGAGGGCCTAGCAACCCAGGTTACCCTCACGAGATGGCACCCTGCCTGATGGGGTGTGCCCAATTCAAGGTGTTACCTGATTGTCATGACAGCATCACCACATGCATGGCATGCACAAGGTGGTACACTGTTGGGCTGTGTTTTATAATTCTAGGTGACACCCCGTGGCCGTCATGGCCTTGCCATGTGGGTGGCATGCACGAAGTGGCTCCTGGCTGGACATGGTGTCCCTGGGCTGAAGTGAGACATGGCAACACTGACGGCCTCACCACATGGCTTACACATGTAAGGTGGCACCCCACAGGGTGGATGTGCCTGGGCTGAGGTGAGGCCTGATATCCCTGATGGCCTCACCACGTGGGTGAATCACATGAGTTGACACCCCACCAGGCAGGGTGTGGTGGGGCTGAAGTGACACCCAGCAGCCGTAATGGCCTTGCACTGTGGGTGGAACCTGCAAAGTGCCACCGCTCTTGGCAGGGTGTAAGGGTGCCAAGGTGACACATGGTGCTGTGATGGCCCAGCTACATGGGTGGCAAGTGCAAGGTTGCACCCAACCAGGTGGGGTGTTACAGGGCCGAGGTGGCACCTGGTGGCTGTGATGGCCTCACCACTTGGGTGGCACACACATGGTAGCACCCTGCCAGGCAAGGTGCGATGGGGCCAATGGACACCCTGTGGCTGTGACAGCCTCACAACCCTGGTGACCTATACTAGGAGGCTTCCTGCTGCGCAGGTTGTGACTGAGCTGAGGTAACACCCGGCAGCAGTGATGGCCTTGCCACATGGGTGACCTGCAAGAGGTGGCACCATGCTTTGTGGGTTGTGACCAGGCCAAGGGGACACCTGGCGGCCATGACAGCCACACCACAATCGTAGCAAGTGTGAGATTGCACCCTGCAGGCTGCAGTGTGAGCAGGCCAAAGTGATCCACAGCAGCTGTGAGAGCCACATCACATGGGTGACCCTTGCAAATTGGCACCCTGTTAGGTGGTGTGTGACTGGTCCAAGGTGATGCCCAGTGGCCATGAGGACCTCACCACATGGGTGACCCACATGAGCTGGCACCCTGCCTGGCAGGGTGTAACCAGGCCAAGGTGACATCTGGTGGCATAGAGGTGCTCACAACGTGAGTAACCATACGAGGTGGCATCTCACATGGTGGGGTATACCCAGATTGAGGTGACACACTTTGACTGAGACAGACTTGCAGCACAGGTGGCATGCACCAGGTGACACCCCACTGTGCAGTGTGTGATCGGGCTGAGGTGACACCTGGTGGCTGTGATGGTCTCATCCTGAGGGAAGCACATGCTAGTTGACACCCTGGCAGGTGGGTATTGACCAGGAAGAGGTGACACCCAGTGGCCGTGATGGCCTCACTACATGGGGGACACACAGAGATGACATGGTGCCAGGTGTGGTGTCACAGGGACAAGGTGGCACCTAGTGGTGTGATTGCCTAGCTATGCAGGTGGCACATCAAGGTGGCACCTGGCAGGGTGGGGAATGACGGGGCTGAAGTGACACCCAGTGGCCATGATGGCCTAGCCATGTGAGTAGCATGCACTATGTAGCACCCCATCGGGCAGTGTCTGAGTGGGCTTAGGTGACACCTCGCGGCCTTGATAGCCTCACCATGCTGGTGACATGGGTGAGGTAGCACCTTGCCTGGTGGGGTGTGACGTGGCTGAGATGACACATGGTGGTCATGATCCCTTGCCTCTTAGGTGGCTCTAGCATGGTGGCACCCTGCTGTGAATGCTATGAAGGGGTCAAGGTGACATCCCATGGCTATGACAGCCTCACCACATGGGTGACCCAAGTGAGGTGGCTCCCCACAAGACATGGTGTGACTGAGCTAAGCTGTCACCCAGGGGCAGTGATGGCTTCTCCATGCAGGTGACCCATACGAGGTTGTACCCCGCTGGGTGGTGTGTGAAGCAACCAGGGTGACACCTGGTGGCTGTGAGGGCCTCATCACGTGGGTGATCTGTGCATGGTGGCTCCCCACCAGGCATTGTGTGCTCAGGCAGAGGAGACATCTGGCAGCCATGACAGCCTCACCATACAGTTGACCTTTGCCAGGTGGCAACCTGCGGGGTGGGGTGTGACCATGCAGACGTGACACCCAGTGGTGTGACCACCTTGCCATGCAGGTGCCATGTTGAGGTGACATTCTCCTGGGCAGGGAGTGACGGGGCTGAACATTGGTGGCCGTGAGTGCTGCACCATGTGGGTGGCACATGCTAGGTGACATCCCAATGGGCAAGGTGTACCCAGGTCGAGATGACACTCAGTGGCTGTGAAGGCCTCACAACACAGGTGACCCATGCGATTTGGAATCCTGCATGGTGTGTTGTGACTGGGTTGACATGACACAGCGACCAGATTGGACTTGCAATGTGGGTGGCATGCATGAGGTTAGCCCTGCCAGGTAGGGTGTGATCGGGCTGAGGTGACACCCGGCAGCCATGATGGGCTTGCCACATGGATGGCACACAAGAGATGACACCCCACTGGTCATGGTGTCATGGGGATGAGGTAAAACACTATGGCTGTTACTGCCTCACCATGTGGGTAGCACATGTGAGGTCACACCCCACCAGGCCTAGAGTGATGGGGCCAAAGGGAAACATGGTGGCTGAGATGACTTGCCACGTGGGTGGCTAGTACGAGGTGGCACCCAGCTGTGCGTGGTGTGAACGGGCCAAGATGACACCCGGCAGCCGTGACAGCCTTGCCACGCCGGTTACCCCTGTGTGGTGGCATCCTACTGGGTGGCGTATGACTGGGCCAAGGTGACAACCAGCAGCCATGAAGGCCTCACTACATGGGTGACATTCGTGAGTTGAAACCCCACTGGGTGGGGTGTGCCCAGGCCTAGGTGAAACATGGCTGCCGTGAGGGCCTCAACACACTGGTGACCCGCATGAGGTGGTATCCTGCTGGGTGGGGTGTGCCCATGCCGAGGTGACATCTGGTTGCTGTGATTGCCCTGCAACGTGGGTTACCAGTGCTGGGTGGGGTGAACCCAGGTTGAGGTGACACATGGTTGGTGTGACAGATGAGCAATATGGGTGGCATGCGAAAGGTGAGTCTCCACTGGGGAGGGTGTGACCAGGCTGAGGTGACACCTTGTGGCTGTGATGGCCTTGCCATGTGGGTGGCATGTATGAGGTAGCACCCCACCAGGTAGGGAGTGATGGGGCCGAGGTTCCACCAGGCCACTGTAATGTCCTCAACATGCGGGTGACCAATGAGATGTAGCATCCCACCAGGTGGGGTGTGCCCAGGCCTAGGTGACACCTGGCAGCCATGAAGGCCTCATATTTCAGGTGACTCATGCGAAGTGGCATTGCACACGGCAAGGTGCACCTGGGTTGAGGTGACACATGATGACTGTGATGGACTCACAACACGTGTGGCTTGCATGAGGTGACACACTGGAGGACAGTGTGTGATTGAGCTAAGGTGACACCTGGTGGCTGTGGTGTCCTCATCACATGGGTGGCATGCAAGAGATGACACCCCACCAGGTGTGGTGTCATGGGGATGAGGTGACAGCTAGTGGCTGTGACTGCATTGTCATGTGGGTGGCACATGTGAGGTAGCACCCCATCAGGTAGGGAGAGTTGGGGCCGAGGTGACACATGGTGGCTGTGACGGCCTCACCACATGGGTGATCTGCATGAGGTGGCATTCCACCATGAGGTGTGTGTCTGGGCCATTTTGACACCCAGTGGCTGTGAAGTCCTCACCACGTGGGTGGCTCATGCAAGGTTTCACCCTGCCAGGTGGTGTGTTATGGGGCTGAGGTGACACGCCATGGTCATGATGACCTTGCCATGCTGGTGACATTTGTGAGGTTTTACCTGACCTGGTGGGGTTTGACAGGACTGATGTGACACCTGGCGGCCATGATGGGTTTGCCTCACAGGTGACCCGTGTGAGGTGGCACCCTGATGGGTGGAGTACAATGGGGCTGAGGTGACACCTGGTGGCTGTGACGGCCTTGCAATGTGGGTGGCCTGTACGAGGTAGCACCCCACCAGGTAGGGAGTGATGGGGCCGAGGTTCCACCAGGCCACAGTAATGTCCTGAACATGCGGGTGACCGATGAGATGTAGCATCCCACCAGGTGGGGTGTGCCCAGGCCTAGGTGACACCTGGCAGTGTGTGGGCCTCACCAAATGGGTGACCCTGGCTGGCTGGAACCCCACTGGGCAGGTGTTTCTGGGCCAAGGTCAAACACAGTTTCTGTGATGGCCTCACCACATGGGTGGCACCCCACCAGGTTGGGTGTGCCCAGGCTAAGGTGACACTCAGGGGCCATGACAGCCTTACCACGTGGGTGACCAGTGTGATGTGGCAACCTGTTGGGCAGCACATGACTGTGCCAAAGTGACACCTGGTGGCTGTGATGGCCTCACCATGCAGGTGACCTGTACAAGGCCTCACCACATGGGGCATGCATGAGGTTGCTCTCCACTGGGCAGAGTGTCCCAAGGCCGAGGTGACACCTGGTGGCCATGATGGCCTCACCATGCGGATGGCACATGTGGAGTGGCATCCCTCTCGATGGGAGTTGCCCAGGCCGAGGTCAAACCCCACTTCCATTATGGCCTCAAAACGTGGGTGACCCACATGAGGTTGCACCCAGCTGGGCGGGTTGTGCCAGTTCTGAGGTGAAACCCAGTGGGCATCTAGGCCTAGCCACACGGGAGACCCACACATGGTGGCACACAGCCAGGCAGTGTGTAACTGGGCTGAGGGGACCCCCAGTGTCCATTACGGCCTTGCCTCATGGGTGATATGTGTGAAGTGGCACTCTGTTGGGTGGGGTGTGACCAGGCCTAAGTGACACCCTGGCCATGAGGGTCTTGCCATGTGCATCACCTGCATGAGGTGGCTCCCCACTGGGCAGGTTGTGAAGTGGCCGAGGTGAAACTCGGCATCCTGACCACATCGCCATGCAGGTGGCATGTGCGATGTGTCACCGTGATGGGTGGGGTGTGCCCAGGTCTAGGTGACACCCAGCTGCCATGCAGGCCTCATCAGGCAGATGCACCACAGTATGTGGCACTCCTCCAGTTGGTGTGTGCCCAGGCGAAGGTGAATCCCATCCTTCATGAGGGCATCAACATGTGGGTGACCCATGCGAGGTGGCAGCCCCCAGGTGATGTGTGACTGGGCTGAGGCAACACCCAATGGCATGACAGCCTCACCACATAGGTGACCCTGGTGTGGTGGCATCCCACCAGGCGGTGTGTGCCCAGGCCAATGTCAAACACAGCTTCTGTGATGGCCTTGCCACTCGGGTGACAGGGGCAAGGTGGCTCCCCATCAGGTGGCGTGTGCCTGGGCTGAGGTGACAGCCAGCCGCTATGATGTACTTGCCACGTGGGTTACCTATGTGAGGTGGCACCCCACTGGGTGGATATGCCCAGGTTGATGTGACACCTGGCAGCCCTGATGGCCACAGCACGTGGGTGACTGATGTGACGTGGCACTCTGCTAGGTGGGGTGTGATGGATCTGATGTGACATCTGGCAGCCATAATGGCCTTGCAACATGGGTGGCACATGCAAAGTGGCACACCGCAGGTGGGATGTGAGGGGGTCTAGGTACCCCCGGTGGATTTGACGGTGCAGCTATGTGTGTGACAAGTGCAAGGGTGCTCCCATCAGGGTGGGGTGTTACTGGACCGAGGTTACACCTTGTGACCATAATGGCCTCAGCACTTGGGTGGTATGCATGATGTGGCACCCTGCCAGCAGGGTGTGATGGGGCCAATGGACACCCCGGTGTTGTGACAGGCTCTCAACACGGATGACCCATGTGAGGTGGCTTTTTGCCAGGCAGGGTGTGACTGAGCTGAGGTGACATCTGGCAGCCATTACAGCCTCACCACATGGCTGACCCATGCATGGTGGCATCCTGTTGGGCTGGATGTGCCTGGGCCTAGGTGACAGCCGGTTGCCATGAGGGCCATGCCACAAGTGTGACCCTTGTGAGATGGCACTCTGGTGGGTGGGGTGTGCATGGGCCTAGGTGCCACCTGGTGGCTGAGAGGGCCTCACAACCCAGGTGACCCTCACGAGATGGCACCCTGCCTGATGGGGTGTGCCCAATTCAAGGTGATACCTGATGGTCATGACAGCATCACCACATGCATGGCATGCCCAAGGTGGTACACTGTTGGGCTGTGTTTGATAATCCTAGGTGACACCCTGTGGCCGTCATGGCCTTGCCATGTGGGTGGCATGCACGAAGTGGCTCCTGGCCGGACATGGTGTCCCTGGGCTGAGGTGAGACCTGGCAACACTGACGGCCTCACCACATGGCTTACACATGTAAGGTGGCACCCCACAGGGTGGATGTGCCTGGGCTGAGGTGAGGCCTGATATCCCTGATGGCCTCACCACGTGGGTGAATCACATGAGTTGACACCCCACCAGGCAGGGTGTGGTGGGGCTGAAGTGACACCCAGCAGCCGTAATGGCCTTGCACTGTGGGTGGAACCTGCAAAGTGCCACCGCTCTTGGCAGGGTGTAAGGGTGCCAAGGTGACACATGGTGCTGTGATGGCCCAGCTACATGGGTGGCAAGTGCAAGGTTGCACCCAACCAGGTGGGGTGTTACAGGGCCGAGGTGGCACCTGGTGGCTGTGATGGCCTCACCACTTGGGTGGCACACACATGGTAGCACCCTGCCAGGCAAGGTGCGATGGGGCCAATGGACACCCTGTGGCTGTGACAGCCTCACAACCCTGGTGACCTATACTAGGAGGCTTCCTGCTGCGCAGGTTGTGACTGAGCTGAGGTAACACCCGGCAGCAGTGATGGCCTTGCCACATGGGTGACCTGCAAGAGGTGGCACCATGCTTTGTGGGTTGTGACCAGGCCAAGGGGACACCTGGCGGCCATGACAGCCACACCACAATCGTAGCAAGTGTGAGATTGCACCCTGCAGGCTGCAGTGTGAGCAGGCCAAAGTGATCCACAGCAGCTGTGAGAGCCACATCACATGGGTGACCCTTGCAAATTGGCACCCTGTTAGGTGGTGTGTGACTGGTCCAAGGTGATGCCCAGTGGCCATGAGGACCTCACCACATGGGTGACCCACATGAGCTGGCACCCTGCCTGGCAGGGTGTAACCAGGCCAAGGTGACATCTGGTGGCATAGAGGTGCTCACAACATGAGTAACCATACGAGGTGGCATCTCACATGGTGGGGTATACCCAGATTGAGGTGACACACTTTGAGACAGACTTGCAGCACAGGTGGCATGCACCAGGTGACACCCCACTGTGCAGTGTGTGATCGGGCTGAGGTGACACCTGGTGGCTGTGATGGTCTCATCCTGAGGGAAGCACATGCTAGTTGACACCCTGGCAGGTGGGTATTGACCAGGAAGAGGTGACACCCAGTGGCCGTGATGGCCTCACTACATGGGGGACACACAGAGATGACATGGTGCCAGGTGTGGTGTCACAGGGACAAGGTGGCACCTAGTGGTGTGATTGCCTAGCTATGCAGGTGGCACATCAAGGTGGCACCTGGCAGGGTGGGGAATGACGGGGCTGAAGTGACACCCAGTGGCCATGATGGCCTAGCCATGTGAGTAGCATGCACTATGTAGCACCCCATCGGGCAGTGTCTGAGTGGGCTTAGGTGACACCTCGCGGCCTTGATAGCCTCACCATGCTGGTGACATGGGTGAGGTAGCACCTTGCCTGGTGGGGTGTGACGTGGCTGAGATGACACATGGTGGTCATGATCCCTTGCCTCTTAGGTGGCTCTAGCATGGTGGCACCCTGCTGTGAATGCTATGAAGGGGTCAAGGTGACATCCCATGGCTATGACAGCCTCACCACATGGGTGACCCAAGTGAGGTGGCTCCCCACAAGACATGGTGTGACTGAGCTAAGCTGTCACCCAGGGGCAGTGATGGCTTCTCCATGCAGGTGACCCATACGAGGTTGTACCCCGCTAGGTGGTGTGTGAAGCAACCAGGGTGACACCTGGTGGCTGTGAGGGCCTCATCACGTGGGTGATCTGTGCATGGTGGCTCCCCACCAGGCATTGTGTGCTCAGGCAGAGGAGACATCTGGCAGCCATGACAGCCTCACCATACAGTTGACCTTTGCCAGGTGGCAACCTGCGGGGTGGGGTGTGACCATGCAGACGTGACACCCAGTGGTGTGACCACCTTGCCATGCAGGTGCCATGTTGAGGTGACATTCTCCTGGGCAGGGAGTGACGGGGCTGAACATTGGTGGCCGTGAGTGCTGCACCATGTGGGTGGCACATGCTAGGTGACATCCCAATGGGCAAGGTGTACCCAGGTCGAGATGACACTCAGTGGCTGTGAAGGCCTCACAACACAGGTGACCCATGCGATTTGGAATCCTGCATGGTGTGTTGTGACTGGGTTGACATGACACAGCGACCAGATTGGACTTGCAATGTGGGTGGCATGCATGAGGTTAGCCCTGCCAGGTAGGGTGTGATCGGGCTGAGGTGACACCCGGCAGCCATGATGGGCTTGCCACATGGATGGCACACAAGAGATGACACCCCACTGGTCATGGTGTCATGGGGATGAGGTAAAACACTATGGCTGTTACTGCCTCACCATGTGGGTAGCACATGTGAGGTCACACCCCACCAGGCCTAGAGTGATGGGGCCAAAGGGAAACATGGTGGCTGAGATGACTTGCCACGTGGGTGGCTAGTACGAGGTGGCACCCAGCTGTGCGTGGTGTGAACGGGCCAAGATGACACCCGGCAGCCGTGACAGCCTTGCCACGCCGGTTACCCCTGTGTGGTGGCATCCTACTGGGTGGCGTATGACTGGGCCAAGGTGACAACCAGCAGCCATGAAGGCCTCACTACATGGGTGACATTCGTGAGTTGAAACCCCACTGGGTGGGGTGTGCCCAGGCCTAGGTGAAACATGGCTGCCGTGAGGGCCGCAACACACTGGTGACCCGCATGAGGTGGTATCCTGCTGGGTGGGGTGTGCCCATGCCGAGGTGACATCTGGTTGCTGTGATTGCCCTGCAACGTGGGTTACCAGTGCTGGGTGGGGTGAACCCAGGTTGAGGTGACACATGGTTGGTGTGACAGATGAGCAATATGGGTGGCATGCGAAAGGTGAGTCTCCACTGGGGAGGGTGTGACCAGGCTGAGGTGACACCTTGTGGCTGTGATGGCCTTGCCATGTGGGTGGCATGTATGAGGTAGCACCCCACCAGGTAGGGAGTGATGGGGCCGAGGTTCCACCAGGCCACTGTAATGTCCTCAACATGCGGGTGACCAATGAGATGTAGCATCCCACCAGGTGGGGTGTGCCCAGGCCTAGGTGACACCTGGCAGCCATGAAGGCCTCACATTTCAGGTGACTCATGCGAAGTGGCATTGCACACGGCAAGGTGCACCTGGGTTGAGGTGACACATGATGACTGTGATGGACTCACAACACGTGTGGCTTGCATGAGGTGACACACTGGAGGACAGAGTGTGATTGAGCTAAGGTGACACCTGGTGGCTGTGGTGTCCTCATCACATGGGTGGCATGCAAGAGATGACACCCCACCAGGTGTGGTGTCATGGGGATGAGGTGACAGCTAGTGGCTGTGACTGCATTGTCATGTGGGTGGCACATGTGAGGTAGCACCCCATCAGGTAGGGAGAGTTGGGGCCGAGGTGACACATGGTGGCTGTGACGGCCTCACCACATGGGTGATCTGCATGAGGTGGCATTCCACCATGAGGTGTGTGTCTGGGCCATTTTGACACCCAGTGGCTGTGAAGTCCTCACCACGTGGGTGGCTCATGCAAGGTTTCACCCTGCCAGGTGGTGTGTTATGGGGCTGAGGTGACACGCCATGGTCATGATGACCTTGCCATGCTGGTGACATTTGTGAGGTTTTACCTGACCTGGTGGGGTTTGACAGGACTGATGTGACACCTGGCGGACATGATGGGTTTGCCTCACAGGTGACCCGTGTGAGGTGGCACCCTGATGGGTGGAGTACAATGGGGCTGAGGTGACACCTGGTGGCTGTGACGGCCTTGCAATGTGGGTGGCCTGTACGAGGTAGCACCCCACCAGGTAGGGAGTGATGGGGCCGAGGTTCCACCAGGCCACAGTAATGTCCTGAACATGCGGGTGACCGATGAGATGTAGCATCCCACCAGGTGGGGTGTGCCCAGGCCTAGGTGACACCTGGCAGTGTGTGGGCCTCACCAAATGGGTGACCCTGGCTGGCTGGAACCCCACTGGGCAGGTGTTTCTGGGCCAAGGTCAAACACAGTTTCTGTGATGGCCTCACCACATGGGTGGCACCCCACCAGGTTGGGTGTGCCCAGGCTAAGGTGACACTCAGGGGCCATGACAGCCTTACCACGTGGGTGACCAGTGTGATGTGGCAACCTGTTGGGCAGCACATGACTGTGCCAAAGTGACACCTGGTGGCTGTGATGGCCTCACCATGCAGGTGACCTGTACAAGGCCTCACCACATGGGGCATGCATGAGGTTGCTCTCCACTGGGCAGAGTGTCCCAAGGCCGAGGTGACACCTGGTGGCCATGATGGCCTCACCATGCGGATGGCACATGTGGAGTGGCATCCCTCTCGATGGGAGTTGCCCAGGCCGAGGTCAAACCCCACTTCCATTATGGCCTCAAAACGTGGGTGACCCACATGAGGTTGCACCCAGCTGGGCGGGTTGTGCCAGTTCTGAGGTGAAACCCAGTGGGCATCTAGGCCTAGCCACACGGGAGACCCACACATGGTGGCACACAGCCAGGCAGTGTGTAACTGGGCTGAGGGGACCCCCAGTGTCCATTATGGCCTTGCCTCATGGGTGATATGTGTGAAGTGGCACTCTGTTGGGTGGGGTGTGACCAGGCCTAAGTGACACCCTGGCCATGAGGGTCTTGCCATGTGCATCACCTGCATGAGGTGGCTCCCCACTGGGCAGGTTGTGAAGTGGCCAAGGTGAAACTCGGCATCCTGACCACATCGCCATGCAGGTGGCATGTGCGATGTGTCACCGTGATGGGTGGGGTGTGCCCAGGTCTAGGTGACACCCAGCTGCCATGCAGGCCTCATCAGGCAGATGCACCACAGTATGTGGCACTCCTCCAGTTGGTGTGTGCCCAGGCGAAGGTGAATCCCATCCTTCATGAGGGCATCAACATGTGGGTGACCCATGCGAGGTGGCAGCCCCCAGGTGATGTGTGACTGGGCTGAGGCAACACCCAATGGCATGACAGCCTCACCACATAGGTGACCCTGGTGTGGTGGCATCCAACCAGGCGGTGTGTGCCCAGGCCAATGTCAAACACAGCTTCTGTGATGGCCTTGCCACTCGGGTGACAGGGGCAAGGTGGCTCCCCATCAGGTGGCGTGTGCCTGGGCTGAGGTGACAGCCAGCCGCTATGATGTACTTGCCACGTGGGTTACCTATGTGAGGTGGCACCCCACTGGGTGGATATGCCCAGGTTGATGTGACACCTGGCAGCCCTGATGGCCACAGCACGTGGGGGACTGATGTGACGTGGCACTCTGCTAGGTGGGGTGTGATGGATCTGATGTGACATCTGGCAGCCATAATGGCCTTGCAACATGGGTGGCACATGCAAAGTGGCACACCGCAGGTGGGATGTGAGGGGGTCTAGGTACCCCCGGTGGATTTGACGGTGCAGCTATGTGTGTGACAAGTGCAAGGGTGCTCCCATCAGGGTGGGGTGTTACTGGACCGAGGTTACACCTTGTGACCATAATGGCCTCAGCACTTGGGTGGTATGCATGATGTGGCACCCTGCCAGCAGGGTGTGATGGGGCCAATGGACACCCCGTGGTTGTGACAGGCTCTCAACACGGATGACCCATGTGAGGTGGCTTTTTGCCAGGCAGGGTGTGACTGAGCTGAGGTGACATCTGGCAGCCATTACAGCCTCACCACATGGGTGACCCATGCATGGTGGCATCCTGTTGGGCTGGATGTGCCTGGGCCTAGGTGACAGCCGGTTGCCATGAGGGCCATGCCACAAGTGTGACCCTTGTGAGATGGCACTCTGGTGGGTGGGGTGTGCATGGGCCTAGGTGCCACCTGGTGGCTGAGAGGGCCTCACAACCCAGGTGACCCTCACGAGATGGCACCCTGCCTGATGGGGTGTGCCCAATTCAAGGTGATACCTGATGGTCATGACAGCATCACCACATGCATGGCATGCGCAAGGTGGTACACTGTTGGGCTGTGTTTGATAATCCTAGGTGACACCCTGTGGCCGTCATGGCCTTGCCATGTGGGTGGCATGCACGAAGTGGCTCCTGGCCGGACATGGTGTCCCTGGGCTGAGGTGAGACCTGGCAACACTGACGGCCTCACCACATGGCTTACACATGTAAGGTGGCACCCCACAGGGTGGATGTGCCTGGGCTGAGGTGAGGCCTGATATCCCTGATGGCCTCACCACGTGGGTGAATCACATGAGTTGACACCCCACCAGGCAGGGTGTGGTGGGGCTGAAGTGACACCCAGCAGCCGTAATGGCCTTGCACTGTGGGTGGAACCTGCAAAGTGCCACCGCTCTTGGCAGGGTGTAAGGGTGCCAAGGTGACACATGGTGCTGTGATGGCCCAGCTACATGGGTGGCAAGTGCAAGGTTGCACCCAACCAGGTGGGGTGTTACAGGGCCGAGGTGGCACCTGGTGGCTGTGATGGCCTCACCACTTGGGTGGCACACACATGGTAGCACCCTGCCAGGCAAGGTGCGATGGGGCCAATGGACACCCTGTGGCTGTGACAGCCTCACAACCCTGGTGACCTATACTAGGAGGCTTCCTGCTGCGCAGGTTGTGACTGAGCTGAGGTAACACCCGGCAGCAGTGATGGCCTTGCCACATGGGTGACCTGCAAGAGGTGGCACCATGCTTTGTGGGTTGTGACCAGGCCAAGGGGACACCTGGCGGCCATGACAGCCACACCACAATCGTAGCAAGTGTGAGATTGCACCCTGCAGGCTGCAGTGTGAGCAGGCCAAAGTGATCCACAGCAGCTGTGAGAGCCACATCACATGGGTGACCCTTGCAAATTGGCACCCTGTTAGGTGGTGTGTGACTGGTCCAAGGTGATGCCCAGTGGCCATGAGGACCTCACCACATGGGTGACCCACATGAGCTGGCACCCTGCCTGGCAGGGTGTAACCAGGCCAAGGTGACATCTGGTGGCATAGAGGTGCTCACAACGTGAGTAACCATGCGAGGTGGCATCTCACATGGTGGGGTATGCCCGGATTGAGGTGACACACTTTGACCGAGACAGACTTGCAGCACAGGTGGCATGCACCAGGTGACACCCCACTGTGCAGTGTGTGATCGGGCTGAGGTGACACCTGGTGGCTGTGATGGTCTCGTCCTGAGGGAAGCACATGCTAGTTGACACCCTGGCAGGTGGGTATTGACCAGGAAGAGTTGACACCCAGTTGCCGTGATGGCCTCACTACATGGGGGACACACAAGAGATGACATGGTGCCAGGTGTGGTGTCACAGGGACAAGGTGGCACCTAGTGGTGTGATTGCCTAGCTATGCAGGTGGCACATCAAGGTGGCACCTGGCAGGGTGGGGAATGACGGGGCTGAAGTGACACCCAGTGGCCATGATGGCCTAGCCATGTGAGTAGCATGCACTATGTAGCACCCCATCGGGCAGTGTCTGAGTGGGCTTAGGTGACACCTCGCGGCCTTGATAGCCTCACCATGCTGGTGACATGGGTGAGGTAGCACCTTGCCTGGTGGGGTGTGACGTGGCTGAGATGACACATGGTGGTCATGATCCCTTGCCTCTTAGGTGGCTCTAGCATGGTGGCACCCTGCTGTGAATGCTATGAAGGGGTCAAGGTGATATCCCATGGCTAGGAGAGCCTCACCACATGGGTGACCCAAGTGAGGTGGCTCCCCACAAGACATGGTGTGACTGAGCTAAGCTGTCACCCAGTGGCAGTGATGGCTTCTCCATGCAGGTGACCCATACGAGGTTGTACCCCTCTGGGTGGTGTGTGAAGCAACCAGGGTGACACCTGGTGGCTGTGAGGGCCTCATCACGTGGGTGATCTGTGCATGGTGGCTCCCCACCAGGCATTGTGTGCTCAGGCAGAGGAGACATCTGGCAGCCATGACAGCCTCACCATACAGTTGACCTTTGCCAGGTGGCAACCTGCGGGGTGGGGTGTGACCATGCAGACGTGACACCCAGTGGTGTGACCACCTTGCCATGCAGGTGCCATGTTGAGGTGACATTCTACTGGGCAGGGAGTGACGGGGCTGAACATTGGTGGCCGTGAGTGCTGCACCATGTGGGTGGCACATGCTAGGTGACATCCCAATGGGCAAGGTGTACCCAGGTCGAGATGACACTCAGTGGCTGTGAAGGCCTCACAACACAGGTGACCCATGCGATTTGGAATCCTGCATGGTGTGTTGTGACTGGGTTGACATGACACAGCGACCAGATTGGACTTGCAATGTGGGTGGCATGCATGAGGTTAGCCCTGCCAGGTAGGGTGTGATCGGGCTGAGGTGACACCCAGCAGCCATGATGGGCTTGCCACATGGATGGCACACAAGTGATGACACCCCACTGGGCATGGTGTCATGGGGATGAGGTAAAACACTATGGCTGTTACTGCCTCACCATGTGGGTAGCACATGTGAGGTCACACCCCACCAGGCCTAGAGTGATGGGGCCAAAGGGAAACATGGTGGCTGAGATGACTTGCCACGTGGGTGGCTAGCACGAGGTGGCACCCAGCTGTGCGTGGTGTGAACGGGCCAAGATGACACCCGGCAGCCGTGACAGCCTTGCCACGCTGGTTACCCCTGTGTGGTGGCATCCTACTGGGTGGCGTATGACTGGGCCAAGGTGACAACCAGCAGCCATGAAGGCCTCACTACATGGGTGACATTCGTGAGTTGAAACCCCACTGGGTGGTGTGTGCCCAGGCCTAGGAGAAACATGGCTGCCGTGAGGGCCTCAACACACTGGTGACCCGCATGAGGTGGTATCCTGCTGGGTGGGGTGTGCCCATGCCGAGGTGACATCTGGTTGCTGTGATTGCCCTGCAACGTGGGTTACCAGTGCTGGGTGGGGTGCACCCAGGTTGAGGTGACACATGGTTGGTGTGACAGATGAGCAATATGGGTGGCATGCGAAAGGTGACTCTCCACTGGGGAGGGTGTGACCAGGCTGAGGTGACACCTTGTGGCTGTGATGGCCTTGCCATGTGGGTGGCATGTATGAGGTAGCACCCCACCAGGTAGGGAGTGATGGGGCCGAGGTTCCACCAGGCCACTGTAATGTCCTCAACATGCGGGTGACCAATGAGATGTAGCATCCCACCAGGTGGGGTGTGCCCAGGCCTAGGTGACACCTGGCAGCCATGAAGGCCTCACATTTCAGGTGACTCATGCGAAGTGGCATTGCACACGGCAAGGTGCACCTGGGTTGAGGTGACACATGATGACTGTGATGGACTCACAACACGTGTGGCTTGCATGAGGTGACACACTGGAGGACAGAGTGTGATTGAGCTAAGGTGACACCTGGTGGCTGTGGTGTCCTCATCACATGGGTGGCATGCAAGAGATGACACCCCACCAGGTGTGGTGTCATGGGGATGAGGTGACAGCTAGTGGCTGTGACTGCATTGTCATGTGGGTGGCACATGTGAGGTAGCACCCCATCAGGTAGGGAGAGTTGGGGCCGAGGTGACACATGGTGGCTGTGACGGCCTCACCACATGGGTGATCTGCATGAGGTGGCATTCCACCATGAGGTGTGTGTCTGGGCCATTTTGACACCCAGTGGCTGTGAAGTCCTCACCACGTGGGTGGCTCATGCAAGGTTTCACCCTGCCAGGTGGTGTGTTATGGGGCTGAGGTGACACACCATGGTCATGATGACCTTACCATGCTGGTGACATTTGTGAGGTTTTACCTGACCTGGTGGGGTTTGACAGGACTGATGTGACACCTGGCGGCCATGATGGGTTTGCCTCACAGGTGACCCGTGTGAGGTGGCACCCTGATGGGTGGAGTACAATGGGGCTGAGGTGACACCTGGTGGCTGTGATGGCCTTGCAATGTGGGTGGCCTGTACGAGGTAGCACCCCACCAGGTAGGGAGTGATGGGGCCGAGGTTCCACCAGGCCACAGTAATGTCCTCAACATGCGGGTGACCAATGAGATGTAGCATCCCACCAGGTGGGGTGTGCCCAGGCCTAGGTGACACCTGGCAGTGTGTGGGCCTCACCAAATGGGTGACCCTGGCTGGCTGGAACCCCACTGGGCAGGTGTTTCTGGGCCAAGGTCAAACACAGTTTCTGTGATGGCCTCACCACATGGGTGGCACCCCACCAGGTTGGGTGTGCCCAGGCTAAGGTGACACTCAGGGGCCATGACAGCCTTACCACGTGGGTGACCAGTGTGATGTGGCAACCTGTTGGGCAGCACATGACTGTGCCAAAGTGACACCTGGTGGCTGTGATGGCCTCACCATGCAGGTGACCTGTACAAGGCCTCACCACATGGGTGGCATGCATGAGGTTGCTCTCCACTGGGCAGAGTGTCCCAAGGCCGAGGTGACACCTGGTGGCCATGATGGCCTCACCATGCGGATGGCACATGTGGAGTGGCATCCCTCTCGATGGGAGTTGCCCAGGCCGAGGTCAAACCCCACTTCCATTATGGCCTCAAAACGTGGGTGACCCACATGAGGTTGCACCCAGCTGGGCGGGTTGTGCCAGTTCTGAGGTGAAACCCAGTGGGCATCTAGGCCTAGCCACACGGGAGACCCACACATGGTGGCACACAGCCAGGCAGTGTGTAACTGGGCCGAGGGGACCCCCAGTGTCCATTACGGCCTTGCCTCATGGGTGATATGTGTGAAGTGGCACTCTGTTGGGTGGGGTGTGACCAGGCCTAAGTGACACCCTGGCCATGAGGGTCTTGCCATGTGCATCACCTGCATGAGGTGGCTCCCCACTGGGCAGGTTGTGAAGTGGCCGAGGTGAAACTCGGCATCCTGACCACATCGCCATGCAGGTGGCATGTGCGATGTGTCACCATGATGGGTGGGGTGTGCCCAGGTCTAGGTGACACCCAGCTGCCATGCAGGCCTCATCAGGCAGATGCACCACAGTATGTGGCACTCCTCCAGTTGGTGTGTGCCCAGGCGAAGGTGAATCCCATCCTTCATGAGGGCATCAACATGTGGGTGACCCATGCGAGGTGGCAGCCCCCAGGTGATGTGTGACTGGGCTGAGGCAACACCCAATGGCATGACAGCCTCACCACATAGGTGACCCTGGTGTGGTGGCATCCCACCAGGTGGCGTGTGCCCAGGCCAATGTCAAACACAGCTTCTGTGATGGCCTTGCCACTCGGGTGACAGGGGCAAGGTGGCTCCCCATCAGGTGGCGTGTGCCTGGGCTGAGGTGACAGCCAGCCGCTATGATGTACTTGCCACGTGGGTTACCTATGTGAGGTGGCACCCCACTGGGTGGATATGCCCAGGTTGATGTGACACCTGGCAGCCCTGATGGCCACAGCACGTGGGGGACTGATGTGACGTGGCACTCTGCTAGGTGGGGTGTGATGGATCTGAGGTGACATCTGGCAGCCATAATGGCCTTGCAACATGGGTGGCACATGCAAAGTGGCACACCGCAGGTGGGATGTGAGGGGGTCTAGGTACCCCCGGTGGATTTGACGGTGCAGCTATGTGTGTGACAAGTGCAAGGGTGCACCCATCAGGGTGGGGTGCTACTGGAACGAGGTTACACCTTGTGACCATAATGGCCTCAGCACTTGGGTGGTATGCATGATGTGGCACCCTGCCAGCAGGGTGTGATGGGGCCAATGGACACCCCATGGTTGTGACAGGCTCTCAACACGGATGACCCATGTGAGGTGGCTTTTTGCCAGGCAGGGTGTGACTGAGCTGAGGTGACATCTGGCAGCCATTACAGCCTCACCACATGGCTGACCCATGCATGGTGGCATCCTGTTGGGCTGGATGTGCCTGGGCCTAGGTGACAGCCGGTTGCCATGAGGGCCATGCCACAAGTGTGACCCTTGTGAGATGGCACTCTGGTGGGTGGGGTGTGCATGGGCCTAGGTGCCACCTGGTGGCTGAGAGGGCCTCACAACCCAGGTGACCCTCACGAGATGGCACCCTGCCTGATGGGGTGTGCCCAATTCAAGGTGATACCTGATGGTCATGACAGCATCACCACATGCATGGCATGCCCAAGGTGGTACACTGTTGGGCTGTGTTTGATAATCCTAGGTGACACCCTGTGGCCGTCATGGCCTTGCCATGTGGGTGGCATGCACGAAGTGGCTCCTGGCCGGACATGGTGTCCCTGGGCTGAGGTGAGACCTGGCAACACTGACGGCCTCACCACATGGCTTACACATGTAAGGTGGCACCCCACAGGGTGGATGTGCCTGGGCTGAGGTGAGGCCTGATATCCCTGATGGCCTCACCACGTGGGTGAATCAAATGAGTTGACACCCCACCAGGCAGGGTGTGGTGGGGCTGAAGTGACACCCAGCAGCCGTAATGGCCTTGCACTGTGGGTGGAACCTGCAAAGTGCCACCGCTCTTGGCAGGGTGTAAGGGTGCCAAGGTGACACATGGTGCTGTGATGGCCCAGCTACATGGGTGGCAAGTGCAAGGTTGCACCCAACCAGGTGGGGTGTTACAGGGCCGAGGTGGCACCTGGTGGCTGTGATGGCCTCACCACTTGGGTGGCACACACATGGTAGCACCCTGCCAGGCAAGGTGCGATGGGGCCAATGGACACCCTGTGGCTGTGACAGCCTCACAACCCTGGTGACCTATACTAGGTGGCTTCCTGCTGCGCAGGTTGTGACCGAGCTGAGGTGACACCCAGCAGCAGTGATGGCCTTGCCACATGGGTGACCTGCAAGAGGTGGCACCATGCTGTGTGGGTTGTGACCAGGCCAAGGGGACACCTGGCGGCCATGACAGCCACACCACAATCGTAGCAAGTGTGAGATTGCACCCTGCAGGCTGCAGTGTGAGCAGGCCAAAGTGATCCACAGCAGCTGTGAGAGCCACATCACATGGGTGACCCTTGCAAATTGGCACCCTGTTAGGTGGTGTGTGACTGGTCCAAGGTGATGCCCAGTGGCCATGAGGACCTCACCACATGGGTGACCCACATGAGCTGGCACCCTGCCTGGCAGGGTGTAACCAGGCCAAGGTGACATCTGGTGGCATAGAGGTGCTCACAACGTGAGTAACCATGCGAGGTGGCATCTCACATGGTGGGGTATGCCCGGATTGAGGTGACACACTTTGACCGAGACAGACTTGCAGCACAGGTGGCATGCACCAGGTGACACCCCACTGTGCAGTGTGTGATCGGGCTGAGGTGACACCTGGTGGCTGTGATGGTCTCGTCCTGAGGGAAGCACATGCTAGTTGACACCCTGGCAGGTGGGTATTGACCAGGAAGAGTTGACACCCAGTTGCCGTGATGGCCTCACTACATGGGGGACACACAAGAGATGACATGGTGCCAGGTGTGGTGTCACAGGGACAAGGTGGCACCTAGTGGTGTGATTGCCTAGCTATGTGGGTGGCACATCAAGGTGGCACCTGGCAGGGTGGGGAATGACGGGGCTGAAGTGACACCCAGTGGCCATGATGGCCTAGCCATGTGAGTAGCATGCACTATGTAGCACCCCATCGGGCAGTGTCTGAGTGGGCTTAGGTGACACCTCGCGGCCTTGATAGCCTCACCATGCTGGTGACATGGGTGAGGTAGCACCTTGCCTGGTGGGGTGTGACGTGGCTGAGATGACACATGGTGGTCATGATCCCTTGCCTCTTAGGTGGCTCTAGCATGGTGGCACCCTGCTGTGAATGCTATGAAGGGGTCAAGGTGACATCCCATGGCTATGACAGCCTCACCACATGGGTGACCCAAGTGAGGTGGCTCCCCACAAGACATGGTGTGACTGAGCTAAGCTGTCACCCAGTGGCAGTGATGGCTTCTCCATGCAGGTGACCCATACGAGGTTGTACCCCGCTGGGTGGTGTGTGAAGCAAGCAGGGTGACACCTGGTGGCTGTGAGGGCCTCATCACGTGGGTGATCTGTGCATGGTGGCTCCCCACCAGGCATTGTGTGCTCAGGCAGAGGAGACATCTGGCAGCCATGACAGCCTCACCATACAGTTGACCTTTGCCAGGTGGCAACCTGCGGGGTGGGGTGTGACCATGCAGACGTGACACCCAGTGGTGTGACCACCTTGCCATGCAGGTGCCATGTTGAGGTGACATTCTCCTGGGCAGGGAGTGACGGGGCTGAACATTGGTGGCCGTGAGTGCTGCACCATGTGGGTGGCACATGCTAGGTGACATCCCAATGGGCAAGGTGTACCCAGGTCGAGATGACACTCAGTGGCTGTGAAGGCCTCACAACACAGGTGACCCATGCGATTTGGAATCCTGCATGGTGTGTTGTGACTGGGTTGACATGACACAGCGACCAGATTGGACTTGCAATGTGGGTGGCATGCATGAGGTTAGCCCTGCCAGGTAGGGTGTGATCGGGCTGAGGTGACACCCAGCAGCCATGATGGGCTTGCCACATGGATGGCACACAAGAGATGACACACCACTGGGCATGGTGTCATGGGGATGAGGTAAAACACTATGGCTGTTACTGCCTCACCATGTGGGTAGCACATGTGAGGTCACACCCCACCAGGCCTAGAGTGATGGGGCCAAAGGGAAACATGGTGGCTGAGATGACTTGCCACGTGGGTGGCTAGCACGAGGTGGCACCCAGCTGTGCGTGGTGTGAACGGGCCAAGATGACACCCGGCAGCCGTGACAGCCTTGCCACGCTGGTTACCCCTGTGTGGTGGCATCCTACTGGGTGGTGTATGACTGGGCCAAGGTGACAACCAGCAGCCATGAAGGCCTCACTACATGGGTGACATTCGTGAGTTGAAACCCCACTGGGTGGTGTGTGCCCAGGCCTAGGAGAAACATGGCGGCCGTGAGGGCCTCAACACACTGGTGACCCGCATGAGGTGGTATCCTGCTGGGTGGGGTGTGCCCATGCCGAGGTGACATCTGGTTGCTGTGATTGCCCTGCAATGTGGGTTACCAGTGCTGGGTGGGGTGCACCCAGGTTGAGGTGACACATGGTTGGTGTGACAGATGAGCAATATGGGTGGCATGCGAAAGGTGACTCTCCACTGGGGAGGGTGTGACCAGGCTGAGGTGACACCTTGTGGCTGTGATGGCCTTGCCATGTGGGTGGCATGTATGAGGTAGCACCCCACCAGGTAGGGAGTGATGGGGCCGAGGTTCCACCAGGCCACTGTAATGTCCTCAACATGCGGGTGACCAATGAGATGTAGCATCCCACCAGGTGGGGTGTGCCCAGGCCTAGGTGACACCTGGCAGCCATGAAGGCCTCACATTTCAGGTGACTCATGCGAAGTGGCATTGCACACGGCAAGGTGCACCTGGGTTGAGGTGACACATGATGACTGTGATGGACTCACAACACGTGTGGCTTGCATGAGGTGACACACTGGAGGACAGAGTGTGATTGAGCTAAGGTGACACCTGGTGGCTGTGGTGTCCTCATCACATGGGTGGCATGCAAGAGATGACACCCCACCAGGTGTGGTGTCATGGGGATGAGGTGACAGCTAGTGGCTGTGACTGCATTGTCATGTGGGTGGCACATGTGAGGTAGCACCCCATCAGGTAGGGAGAGTTGGGGCCGAGGTGACACATGGTGGCTGTGACGGCCTCACCACATGGGTGACCTGCATGAGGTGGCATTCCACCATGAGGTGTGTGTCTGGGCCATTTTGACACCCAGTGGCTGTGAAGTCCTCACCACGTGGGTGGCTCATGCAAGGTTTCACCCTGCCAGGTGGTGTGTTATGGGGCTGAGGTGACACGCCACGGTCATGATGACCTTGCCATGCTGGTGACATTTGTGAGGTTTTACCTGACCTGGTGGGGTTTGACAGGACTGATGTGACACCTGGCGGCCATGATGGGTTTGCCTCACAGGTGACCTGTGTGAGGTGGCACCCTGATGGGTGGAGTACAATGGGGCTGAGGTGACACCTGGTGGCTGTGACGGCCTTGCAATGTGGGTGGCCTGTACGAGGTAGCACCCCACCAGGTAGGGAGTGATGGGGCCGAGGTTCCACCAGGCCACAGTAATGTCCTCAACATGCGGGTGACCAATGAGATGTAGCATCCCACCAGGTGGGGTGTGCCCAGGCCTAGGTGACACCTGGCAGTGTGTGGGCCTCACCAAATGGGTGACCCTGGCTGGCTGGAACCCCACTGGGCAGGTGTTTCTGGGCCAAGGTCAAACACAGTTTCTGTGATGGCCTCACCACATGGGTGGCACCCCACCAGGTTGGGTGTGCCCAGGCTAAGGTGACACTCAGGGGCCATGACAGCCTTACCACGTGGGTGACCAGTGTGATGTGGCAACCTGTTGGGCAGCACATGACTGTGCCAAAGTGACACCTGGTGGCTGTGATGGCCTCACCATGCAGGTGACCTGTACAAGGCCTCACCACATGGGTGGCATGCATGAGGTTGCTCTCCACTGGGCAGAGTGTCCCAAGGCCGAGGTGACACCTGGTGGCCATGATGGCCTCACCATGCGGATGGCACATGTGGAGTGGCATCCCTCTCGATGGGAGTTGCCCAGGCCGAGGTCAAACCCCACTTCCATTATGGCCTCAAAACGTGGGTGACCCACATGAGGTTGCACCCAGCTGGGTGGGTTGTGCCAGTTCTGAGGTGAAACCCAGTGGGCATCTAGGCCTAGCCACACGGGAGACCCACACATGGTGGCACACAGCCAGGCAGTGTGTAACTGGGCCGAGGGGACCCCCAGTGTCCATTACGGCCTTTCCTCATGGGTGATATGTGTGAAGTGGCACTCTGTTGGGTGGGGTGTGACCAGGCCTAAGTGACACCCTGGCCATGAGGGTCTTGCCATGTGCATCACCTGCATGAGGTGGCTCCCCACTGGGCAGGTTGTGAAGTGGCCGAGGTGAAACTCGGCATCCTGACCACATCGCCATGCAGGTGGCATGTGCGATGTGTCACCGTGATGGGTGGGGTGTGCCCAGGTCTAGGTGACACCCAGCTGCCATGCAGGCCTCATCAGGCAGATGCACCACAGTATGTGGCACTCCTCCAGTTGGTGTGTGCCCAGGCGAAGGTGAATCCCATCCTTCATGAGGGCATCAACATGTGGGTGACCCATGCGAGGTGGCAGCCCCCAGGTGATGTGTGACTGGGCTGAGGCAACACCCAATGGCATGACAGCCTCACCACATAGGTGACCCTGGTGTGGTGGCATCCCACCAGGCGGCGTGTGCCCAGGCCAATGTCAAACACAGCTTCTGTGATGGCCTTGCCACTCGGGTGACAGGGGCAAGGTGGCTCCCCATCAGGTGGCGTGTGCCTGGGCTGAGGTGACAGCCAGCCGCTATGATGTACTTGCCACGTGGGTTACCTATGTGAGGTGGCACCCCACTGGGTGGATATGCCCAGGTTGATGTGACACCTGGCAGCCCTGATGGCCACAGCACGTGGGTGACTGATGTGACGTGGCACTCTGCTAGGTGGGGTGTGATGGATCTGATGTGACATCTGGCAGCCATAATGGCCTTGCAACATGGGTGGCACATGCAAAGTGGCACACCGCAGGTGGGATGTGAGGGGGTCTAGGTACCCCCGGTGGATTTGACGGTGCAGCTATGTGTGTGACAAGTGCAAGGGTGCTCCCATCAGGGTGGGGTGTTACTGGACCGAGGTTACACCTTGTGACCATAATGGCCTCAGCACTTGGGTGGTATGCATGATGTGGCACCCTGCCAGCAGGGTGTGATGGGGCCAATGGACACCCCGTGGTTGTGACAGGCTCTCAACACGGATGACCCATGTGAGGTGGCTTTTTGCCAGGCAGGGTGTGACTGAGCTGAGGTGACATCTGGCAGCCATTACAGCCTCACCACATGGCTGACCCATGCATGGTGGCATCCTGTTGGGCTGGATGTGCCTGGGCCTAGGTGACAGCCGGTTGCCATGAGGGCCATGCCACAAGTGTGACCCTTGTGAGATGGCACTCTGGTGGGTGGGGTGTGCATGGGCCTAGGTGCCACCTGGTGGCTGAGAGGGCCTCACAACCCAGGTGACCCTCACGAGATGGCACCCTGCCTGATGGGGTGTGCCCAATTCAAGGTGATACCTGATGGTCATGACAGCATCACCACATGCATGGCATGCCCAAGGTGGTACACTGTTGGGCTGTGTTTGATAATCCTAGGTGACACCCTGTGGCCGTCATGGCCTTGCCATGTGGGTGGCATGCACGAAGTGGCTCCTGGCCGGACATGGTGTCCCTGGGCTGAGGTGAGACCTGGCAACACTGACGGCCTCACCACATGGCTTACACATGTAAGGTGGCACCCCACAGGGTGGATGTGCCTGGGCTGAGGTGAGGCCTGATATCCCTGATGGCCTCACCACGTGGGTGAATCACATGAGTTGACACCCCACCAGGCAGGGTGTGGTGGGGCTGAAGTGACACCCAGCAGCCGTAATGGCCTTGCACTGTGGGTGGAACCTGCAAAGTGCCACCGCTCTTGGCAGGGTGTAAGGGTGCCAAGGTGACACATGGTGCTGTGATGGCCCAGCTACATGGGTGGCAAGTGCAAGGTTGCACCCAACCAGGTGGGGTGTTACAGGGCCGAGGTGGCACCTGGTGGCTGTGATGGCCTCACCACTTGGGTGGCACACACATGGTAGCACCCTGCCAGGCAAGGTGCGATGGGGCCAATGGACACCCTGTGGCTGTGACAGCCTCACAACCCTGGTGACCTATACTAGGAGGCTTCCTGCTGCGCAGGTTGTGACTGAGCTGAGGTGACACCCGGCAGCAGTGATGGCCTTGCCACATGGGTGACCTGCAAGAGGTGGCACCATGCTTTGTGGGTTGTGACCAGGCCAAGGGGACACCTGGCGGCCATGACAGCCACACCACAATCGTAGCAAGTGTGAGATTGCACCCTGCAGGCTGCAGTGTGAGCAGGCCAAAGTGATCCACAGCAGCTGTGAGAGCCACATCACATGGGTGACCCTTGCAAATTGGCACCCTGTTAGGTGGTGTGTGACTGGTCCAAGGTGATGCCCAGTGGCCATGAGGACCTCACCACATGGGTGACCCACATGAGCTGGCACCCTGCCTGGCAGGGTGTAACCAGGCCAAGGTGACATCTGGTGGCATAGAGGTGCTCACAACGTGAGTAACCATGCAAGGTGGCATCTCACATGGTGGGGTATGCCCGGATTGAGGTGACACACTTTGACCGAGACAGACTTGCAGCACAGGTGGCATGCACCAGGTGACACCCCACTGTGCAGTGTGTGATCGGGCTGAGGTGACACCTGGTGGCTGTGATGGTCTCGTCCTGAGGGAAGCACATGCTAGTTGACACCCTGGCAGGTGGGTATTGACCAGGAAGAGTTGACACCCAGTTGCCGTGATGGCCTCACTACATGGGGGACACACAGAGATGACATGGTGCCAGGTGTGGTGTCACAGGGACAAGGTGGCACCTAGTGGTGTGATTGCCTAGCTATGCAGGTGGCACATCAAGGTGGCACCTGGCAGGGTGGGGAATGACGGGGCTGAAGTGACACCCAGTGGCCATGATGGCCTAGCCATGTGAGTAGCATGCACTATGTAGCACCCCATCGGGCAGTGTCTGAGTGGGCTTAGGTGACACCTCGCGGCCTTGATAGCCTCACCATGCTGGTGACATGGGTGAGGTAGCACCTTGCCTGGTGGGGTGTGACGTGGCTGAGATGACACATGGTGGTCATGATCCCTTGCCTCTTAGGTGGCTCTAGCATGGTGGCACCCTGCTGTGAATGCTATGAAGGGGTCAAGGTGACATCCCATGGCTATGACAGCCTCACCACATGGGTGACCCAAGTGAGGTGGCTCCCCACAAGACATGGTGTGACTGAGCTAAGCTGTCACCCAGGGGCAGTGATGGCTTCTCCATGCAGGTGACCCATACGAGGTTGTACCCCGCTGGGTGGTGTGTGAAGCAACCAGGGTGACACCTGGTGGCTGTGAGGGCCTCATCACGTGGGTGATCTGTGCATGGTGGCTCCCCACCAGGCATTGTGTGCTCAGGCAGAGGAGACATCTGGCAGCCATGACAGCCTCACCATACAGTTGACCTTTGCCAGGTGGCAACCTGCGGGGTGGGGTGTGACCATGCAGACGTGACACCTAGTGGTGTGACCACCTTGCCATGCAGGTGCCATGTTGAGGTGACATTCTCCTGGGCAGGGAGTGACGGGGCTGAACATTGGTGGCCGTGAGTGCTGCACCATGTGGGTGGCACATGCTAGGTGACATCCCAATGGGCAAGGTGTACCCAGGTCGAGATGACACTCAGTGGCTGTGAAGGCCTCACAACACAGGTGACCCATGCGATTTGGAATCCTGCATGGTGTGTTGTGACTGGGTTGACATGACACAGCGACCAGATTGGACTTGCAATGTGGGTGGCATGCATGAGGTTAGCCCTGCCAGGTAGGGTGTGATCGGGCTGAGGTGACACCCGGCAGCCATGATGGACTTGCCACATGGATGGCACACAAGAGATGACACCCCACTGGTCATGGTGTCATGGGGATGAGGTAAAACACTATGGCTGTTACTGCCTCACCATGTGGGTAGCACATGTGAGGTCACACCCCACCAGGCCTAGAGTGATGGGGCCAAAGGGAAACATGGTGGCTGAGATGACTTGCCACGTGGGTGGCTAGCACGAGGTGGCACCCAGCTGTGCGTGGTGTGAACGGGCCAAGATGACACCCGGCAGCCGTGACAGCCTTGCCACGCCGGTTACCCCTGTGTGGTGGCATCCTACTGGGTGGCGTATGACTGGGCCAAGGTGACAACCAGCAGCCATGAAGGCCTCACTACATGGGTGACATTCGTGAGTTGAAACCCCACTGGGTGGGGTGTGCCCAGGCCTAGGTGAAACATGGCTGCCGTGAGGGCCTCAACACACTGGTGACCCGCATGAGGTGGTATCCTGCTGGGTGGGGTGTGCCCATGCCGAGGTGACATCTGGTTGCTGTGATTGCCCTGCAACGTGGGTTACCAGTGCTGGGTGGGGTGCACCCAGGTTGAGGTGACACATGGTTGGTGTGACAGATGAGCAATATGGGTGGCATGCGAAAGGTGACTCTCCACTGGGGAGGGTGTGACCAGGCTGAGGTGACACCTTGTGGCTGTGATGGCCTTGCCATGTGGGTGGCATGTATGAGGTAGCACCCCACCAGGTAGGGAGTGATGGGGCCGAGGTTCCACCAGGCCACTGTAATGTCCTCAACATGCGGGTGACCAATGAGATGTAGCATCCCACCAGGTGGGGTGTGCCCAGGCCTAGGTGACACCTGGCAGCCATGAAGGCCTCACATTTCAGGTGACTCATGCGAAGTGGCATTGCACACGGCAAGGTGCACCTGGGTTGAGGTGACACATGATGACTGTGATGGACTCACAACACGTGTGGCTTGCATGAGGTGACACACTGGAGGACAGTGTGTGATTGAGCTAAGGTGACACCTGGTGGCTGTGGTGTCCTCATCACATGGGTGGCATGCAAGAGATGACACCCCACCAGGTGTGGTGTCATGGGGATGAGGTGACAGCTAGTGGCTGTGACTGCATTGTCATGTGGGTGGCACATGTGAGGTAGCACCCCATCAGGTAGGGAGAGTTGGGGCCGAGGTGACACATGGTGGCTGTGACGGCCTCACCACATGGGTGATCTGCATGAGGTGGCATTCCACCATGAGGTGTGTGTCTGGGCCATTTTGACACCCAGTGGCTGTGAAGTCCTCACCACGTGGGTGGCTCATGCAAGGTTTCACCCTGCCAGGTGGTGTGTTATGGGGCTGAGGTGACACGCCATGGTCATGATGACCTTGCCATGCTGGTGACATTTGTGAGGTTTTACCTGACCTGGTGGGGTTTGACAGGACTGATGTGACACCTGGCGGCCATGATGGGTTTGCCTCACAGGTGACCCGTGTGAGGTGGCACCCTGATGGGTGGAGTACAATGGGGCTGAGGTGACACCTGGTGGCTGTGACGGCCTTGCAATGTGGGTGGCCTGTACGAGGTAGCACCCCACCAGGTAGGGAGTGATGGGGCCGAGGTTCCACCAGGCCACAGTAATGTCCTGAACATGCGGGTGACCAATGAGATGTAGCATCCCACCAGGTGGGGTGTGCCCAGGCCTAGGTGACACCTGGCAGTGTGTGGGCCTCACCAAATGGGTGACCCTGGCTGGCTGGAACCCCACTGGGCAGGTGTTTCTGGGCCAAGGTCAAACACAGTTTCTGTGATGGCCTCACCACATGGGTGGCACCCCACCAGGTTGGGTGTGCCCAGGCTAAGGTGACACTCAGGGGCCATGACAGCCTTACCACGTGGGTGACCAGTGTGATGTGGCAACCTGTTGGGCAGCACATGACTGTGCCAAAGTGACACCTGGTGGCTGTGATGGCCTCACCATGCAGGTGACCTGTACAAGGCCTCACCACATGGGGCATGCATGAGGTTGCTCTCCACTGGGCAGAGTGTCCCAAGGCCGAGGTGACACCTGGTGGCCATGATGGCCTCACCATGCGGATGGCACATGTGGAGTGGCATCCCTCTCGATGGGAGTTGCCCAGGCCGAGGTCAAACCCCACTTCCATTATGGCCTCAAAACGTGGGTGACCCACATGAGGTTGCACCCAGCTGGGCGGGTTGTGCCAGTTCTGAGGTGAAACCCAGTGGGCATCTAGGCCTAGCCACACGGGAGACCCACACATGGTGGCACACAGCCAGGCAGTGTGTAACTGGGCTGAGGGGACCCCCAGTGTCCATTACGGCCTTGCCTCATGGGTGATATGTGTGAAGTGGCACTCTGTTGGGTGGGGTGTGACCAGGCCTAAGTGACACCCTGGCCATGAGGGTCTTGCCATGTGCATCACCTGCATGAGGTGGCTCCCCACTGGGCAGGTTGTGAAGTGGCCGAGGTGAAACTCGGCATCCTGACCACATCGCCATGCAGGTGGCATGTGCGATGTGTCACCGTGATGGGTGGGGTGTGCCCAGGTCTAGGTGACACCCAGCTGCCATGCAGGCCTCATCAGGCAGATGCACCACAGTATGTGGCACTCCTCCAGTTGGTGTGTGCCCAGGCGAAGGTGAATCCCATCCTTCATGAGGGCATCAACATGTGGGTGACCCATGCGAGGTGGCAGCCCCCAGGTGCTGTGTGACTGGCCTGAGGCAACACCCAATGGCATGACAGCCTCACCACATAGGTGACCCTGGTGTGGTGGCATCCCACCAGGCGGTGTGTGCCCAGGCCAATGTCAAACACAGCTTCTGTGATGGCCTTGCCACTCGGGTGACAGGGGCAAGGTGGCTCCCCATCAGGTGGCGTGTGCCTGGGCTGAGGTGACAGCCAGCCGCTATGATGTACTTGCCACGTGGGTTACCTATGTGAGGTGGCACCCCACTGGGTGGATATGCCCAGGTTGATGTGACACCTGGCAGCCCTGATGGCCACAGAACGTGGGGGACTGATGTGACGTGGCACTCTGCTAGGTGGGGTGTGATGGATCTGATGTGACATCTGGCAGCCATAATGGCCTTGCAACATGGGTGGCACATGCAAAGTGGCACACCGCAGGTGGAATGTGAGGGGGTCTAGGTACCCCCGGTGGATTTGACGGTGCAGCTATGTGTGTGACAAGTGCAAGGGTGCTCCCATCAGGGTGGGGTGTTACTGGACCGAGGTTACACCTTGTGACCATAATGGCCTCAGCACTTGGGTGGTATGCATGATGTGGCACCCTGCCAGCAGGGTGTGATGGGGCCAATGGACACCCCGTGGTTGTGACAGGCTCTCAACACGGATGACCCATGTGAGGTGGCTTTTTGCCAGGCAGGGTGTGACTGAGCTGAGGTGACATCTGGCAGCCATTACAGCCTCACCACATGGCTGACCCATGCATGGTGGCATCCTGTTGGGCTGGATGTGCCTGGGCCTAGGTGACAGCCGGTTGCCATGAGGGCCATGCCACAAGTGTGACCCTTGTGAGATGGCACTCTGGTGGGTGGGGTGTGCATGGGCCTAGGTGCCACCTGGTGGCTGAGAGGGCCTCACAACCCAGGTGACCCTCACGAGATGGCACCCTGCCTGATGGGGTGTGCCCAATTCAAGGTGATACCTGATGGTCATGACAGCATCACCACATGCATGGCATGCCCAAGGTGGTACACTGTTGGGCTGTGTTTGATAATCCTAGGTGACACCCTGTGGCCGTCATGGCCTTGCCATGTGGGTGGCATGCACGAAGTGGCTCCTGGCCGGACATGGTGTCCCTGGGCTGAGGTGAGACCTGGCAACACTGACGGCCTCACCACATGGCTTACACATGTAAGGTGGCACCCCACAGGGTGGATGTGCCTGGGCTGAGGTGAGGCCTGATATCCCTGATGGCCTCACCACGTGGGTGAATCACATGAGTTGACACCCCACCAGGCAGGGTGTGGTGGGGCTGAAGTGACACCCAGCAGCCATAATGGCCTTGCACTGTGGGTGGAACCTGCAAAGTGCCACCGCTCTTGGCAGGGTGTAAGGGTGCCAAGGTGACACATGGTGCTGTGATGGCCCAGCTACATGGGTGGCAAGTGCAAGGTTGCACCCAACCAGGTGGGGTGTTACAGGGCCGAGGTGGCACCTGGTGGCTGTGATGGCCTCACCACTTGGGTGGCACACACATGGTAGCACCCTGCCAGGCAAGGTGCGATGGGGCCAATGGACACCCTGTGGCTGTGACAGCCTCACAACCCTGGTGACCTATACTAGGAGGCTTCCTGCTGCGCAGGTTGTGACTGAGCTGAGGTAACACCCGGCAGCAGTGATGGCCTTGCCACATGGGTGACCTGCAAGAGGTGGCACCATGCTGTGTGGGTTGTGACCAGGCCAAGGGGACACCTGGCGGCCATGACAGCCACACCACAATCGTAGCAAGTGTGAGATTGCACCCTGCAGGCTGCAGTGTGAGCAGGCCAAAGTGATCCACAGCAGCTGTGAGAGCCACATCACATGGGTGACCCTTGCAAATTGGCACCCTGTTAGGTGGTGTGTGACTGGTCCAAGGTGATGCCCAGTGGCCATGAGGACCTCACCACATGGGTGACCCACATGAGCTGGCACCCTGCCTGGCAGGGTGTAACCAGGCCAAGGTGACATCTGGTGGCATAGAGGTGCTCACAACGTGAGTAACCATACGAGGTGGCATCTCACATGGTGGGGTATACCCAGATTGAGGTGACACACTTTGACTGAGACAGACTTGCAGCACAGGTGGCATGCACCAGGTGACACCCCACTGTGCAGTGTGTGATCGGGCTGAGGTGACACCTGGTGGCTGTGATGGTCTCATCCTGAGGGAAGCACATGCTAGTTGACACCCTGGCAGGTGGGTATTGACCAGGAAGAGGTGACACCCAGTGGCCGTGATGGCCTCACTACATGGGGGACACACAGAGATGACATGGTGCCAGGTGTGGTGTCACAGGGACAAGGTGGCACCTAGTGGTGTGATTGCCTAGCTATGCAGGTGGCACATCAAGGTGGCACCTGGCAGGGTGGGGAATGACGGGGCTGAAGTGACACCCAGTGGCCATGATGGCCTAGCCATGTGAGTAGCATGCACTATGTAGCACCCCATCGGGCAGTGTCTGAGTGGGCTTAGGTGACACCTCGCGGCCTTGATAGCCTCACCATGCTGGTGACATGGGTGAGGTAGCACCTTGCCTGGTGGGGTGTGACGTGGCTGAGATGACACATGGTGGTCATGATCCCTTGCCTCTTAGGTGGCTCTAGCATGGTGGCACCCTGCTGTGAATGCTATGAAGGGGTCAAGGTGACATCCCATGGCTATGACAGCCTCACCACATGGGTGACCCAAGTGAGGTGGCTCCCCACAAGACATGGTGTGACTGAGCTAAGCTGTCACCCAGGGGCAGTGATGGCTTCTCCATGCAGGTGACCCATACGAGGTTGTACCCCGCTGGGTGGTGTGTGAAGCAACCAGGGTGACACCTGGTGGCTGTGAGGGCCTCATCACGTGGGTGATCTGTGCATGGTGGCTCCCCACCAGGCATTGTGTGCTCAGGCAGAGGAGACATCTGGCAGCCATGACAGCCTCACCATACAGTTGACCTTTGCCAGGTGGCAACCTGCGGGGTGGGGTGTGACCATGCAGACGTGACACCCAGTGGTGTGACCACCTTGCCATGCAGGTGCCATGTTGAGGTGACATTCTCCTGGGCAGGGAGTGACGGGGCTGAACATTGGTGGCCGTGAGTGCTGCACCATGTGGGTGGCACATGCTAGGTGACATCCCAATGGGCAAGGTGTACCCAGGTCGAGATGACACTCAGTGGCTGTGAAGGCCTCACAACACAGGTGACCCATGCGATTTGGAATCCTGCATGGTGTGTTGTGACTGGGTTGACATGACACAGCGACCAGATTGGACTTGCAATGTGGGTGGCATGCATGAGGTTAGCCCTGCCAGGTAGGGTGTGATCGGGCTGAGGTGACACCCGGCAGCCATGATGGGCTTGCCACATGGATGGCACACAAGAGATGACACCCCACTGGTCATGGTGTCATGGGGATGAGGTAAAACACTATGGCTGTTACTGCCTCACCATGTGGGTAGCACATGTGAGGTCACACCCCACCAGGCCTAGAGTGATGGGGCCAAAGGGAAACATGGTGGCTGAGATGACTTGCCACGTGGGTGGCTAGTACGAGGTGGCACCCAGCTGTGCGTGGTGTGAACGGGCCAAGATGACACCCGGCAGCCGTGACAGCCTTGCCACGCCGGTTACCCCTGTGTGGTGGCATCCTACTGGGTGGCGTATGACTGGGCCAAGGTGACAACCAGCAGCCATGAAGGCCTCACTACATGGGTGACATTCGTGAGTTGAAACCCCACTGGGTGGGGTGTGCCCAGGCCTAGGTGAAACATGGCTGCCGTGAGGGCCTCAACACACTGGTGACCCGCATGAGGTGGTATCCTGCTGGGTGGGGTGTGCCCATGCCGAGGTGACATCTGGTTGCTGTGATTGCCCTGCAACGTGGGTTACCAGTGCTGGGTGGGGTGAACCCAGGTTGAGGTGACACATGGTTGGTGTGACAGATGAGCAATATGGGTGGCATGCGAAAGGTGACTCTCCACTGGGGAGGGTGTGACCAGGCTGAGGTGACACCTTGTGGCTGTGATGGCCTTGCCATGTGGGTGGCATGTATGAGGTAGCACCCCACCAGGTAGGGAGTGATGGGGCCGAGGTTCCACCAGGCCACTGTAATGTCCTCAACATGTGGGTGACCAATGAGATGTAGCATCCCACCAGGTGGGGTGTGCCCAGGCCTAGGTGACACCTGGCAGCCATGAAGGCCTCACATTTCAGGTGACTCATGCGAAGTGGCATTGCACACGGCAAGGTGCACCTGGGTTGAGGTGACACATGATGACTGTGATGGACTCACAACACGTGTGGCTTGCATGAGGTGACACACTGGAGGACAGTGTGTGATTGAGCTAAGGTGACACCTGGTGGCTGTGGTGTCCTCATCACATGGGTGGCATGCAAGAGATGACACCCCACCAGGTGTGGTGTCATGGGGATGAGGTGACAGCTAGTGGCTGTGACTGCATTGTCATGTGGGTGGCACATGTGAGGTAGCACCCCATCAGGTAGGGAGAGTTGGGGCCGAGGTGACACATGGTGGCTGTGACGGCCTCACCACATGGGTGATCTGCATGAGGTGGCATTCCACCATGAGGTGTGTGTCTGGGCCATTTTGACACCCAGTGGCTGTGAAGTCCTCACCATGTGGGTGGCTCATGCAAGGTTTCACCCTGCCAGGTGGTGTGTTATGGGGCTGAGGTGACACGCCATGGTCATGATGACCTTGCCATGCTGGTGACATTTGTGAGGTTTTACCTGACCTGGTGGGGTTTGACAGGACTGATGTGACACCTGGCGGCCATGATGGGTTTGCCTCACAGGTGACCCGTGTGAGGTGGCACCCTGATGGGTGGAGTACAATGGGGCTGAGGTGACACCTGGTGGCTGTGACGGCCTTGCAATGTGGGTGGCCTGTACGAGGTAGCACCCCACCAGGTAGGGAGTGATGGGGCCGAGGTTCCACCAGGCCACAGTAATGTCCTGAACATGCGGGTGACCGATGAGATGTAGCATCCCACCAGGTGGGGTGTGCCCAGGCCTAGGTGACACCTGGCAGTGTGTGGGCCTCACCAAATGGGTGACCCTGGCTGGCTGGAACCCCACTGGGCAGGTGTTTCTGGGCCAAGGTCAAACACAGTTTCTGTGATGGCCTCACCACATGGGTGGCACCCCACCAGGTTGGGTGTGCCCAGGCTAAGGTGACACTCAGGGGCCATGACAGCCTTACCACGTGGGTGACCAGTGTGATGTGGCAACCTGTTGGGCAGCACATGACTGTGCCAAAGTGACACCTGGTGGCTGTGATGGCCTCACCATGCAGGTGACCTGTACAAGGCCTCACCACATGGGGCATGCATGAGGTTGCTCTCCACTGGGCAGAGTGTCCCAAGGCCGAGGTGACACCTGGTGGCCATGATGGGCTCACCATGCGGATGGCACATGTGGAGTGGCATCCCTCTCGATGGGAGTTGCCCAGGCCGAGGTCAAACCCCACTTCCATTATGGCCTCAAAACGTGGGTGACCCACATGAGGTTGCACCCAGCTGGGCGGGTTGTGCCAGTTCTGAGGTGAAACCCAGTGGGCATCTAGGCCTAGCCACACGGGAGACCCACACATGGTGGCACACAGCCAGGCAGTGTGTAACTGGGCTGAGGGGACCCCCAGTGTCCATTACGGCCTTGCCTCATGGGTGATATGTGTGAAGTGGCACTCTGTTGGGTGGGGTGTGACCAGGCCTAAGTGACACCCTGGCCATGAGGGTCTTGCCATGTGCATCACCTGCATGAGGTGGCTCCCCACTGGGCAGGTTGTGAAGTGGCCGAGGTGAAACTCGGCATCCTGACCACATCGCCATGCAGGTGGCATGTGCGATGTGTCACCGTGATGGGTGGGGTGTGCCCAGGTCTAGGTGACACCCAGCTGCCATGCAGGCCTCATCAGGCAGATGCACCACAGTATGTGGCACTCCTCCAGTTGGTGTGTGCCCAGGCGAAGGTGAATCCCATCCTTCATGAGGGCATCAACATGTGGGTGACCCATGCGAGGTGGCAGCCCCCAGGTGATGTGTGACTGGGCTGAGGCAACACCCAATGGCATGACAGCCTCACCACATAGGTGACCCTGGTGTGGTGGCATCCCACCAGGCGGTGTGTGCCCAGGCCAATGTCAAACACAGCTTCTGTGATGGCCTTGCCACTCGGGTGACAGGGGCAAGGTGGCTCCCCATCAGGTGGCGTGTGCCTGGGCTGAGGTGACAGCCAGCCGCTATGATGTACTTGCCACGTGGGTTACCTATGTGAGGTGGCACCCCACTGGGTGGATATGCCCAGGTTGATGTGACACCTGGCAGCCCTGATGGCCACAGCACGTGGGTGACTGATGTGACGTGGCACTCTGCTAGGTGGGGTGTGATGGATCTGATGTGACATCTGGCAGCCATAATGGCCTTGCAACATGGGTGGCACATGCAAAGTGGCACACCGCAGGTGGGATGTGAGGGGGTCTAGGTACCCCCGGTGGCTTTGACGGTGCAGCTATGTGTGTGACAAGTGCAAGGGTGCTCCCATCAGGGTGGGGTGTTACTGGACCGAGGTTACACCTTGTGACCATAATGGCCTCAGCACTTGGGTGGTATGCATGATGTGGCACCCTGCCAGCAGGGTGTGATGGGGCCAATGGACACCCCGGTGTTGTGACAGGCTCTCAACACGGATGACCCATGTGAGGTGGCTTTTTGCCAGGCAGGGTGTGACTGAGCTGAGGTGACATCTGGCAGCCATTACAGCCTCACCACATGGCTGACCCATGCATGGTGGCATCCTGTTGGGCTGGATGTGCCTGGGCCTAGGTGACAGCCGGTTGCCATGAGGGCCATGCCACAAGTGTGACCCTTGTGAGATGGCACTCTGGTGGGTGGGGTGTGCATGGGCCTAGGTGCCACCTGGTGGCTGAGAGGGCCTCACAACCCAGGTGACCCTCACGAGATGGCACCCTGCCTGATGGGGTGTGCCCAATTCAAGGTGATACCTGATGGTCATGACAGCATCACCACATGCATGGCATGCCCAAGGTGGTACACTGTTGGGCTGTGTTTGATAATCCTAGGTGACACCCTGTGGCCGTCATGGCCTTGCCATGTGGGTGGCATGCACGAAGTGGCTCCTGGCCGGACATGGTGTCCCTGGGCTGAGGTGAGACCTGGCAACACTGACGGCCTCACCACATGGCTTACACATGTAAGGTGGCACCCCACAGGGTGGATGTGCCTGGGCTGAGGTGAGGCCTGATATCCCTGATGGCCTCACCACGTGGGTGAATCACATGAGTTGACACCCCACCAGGCAGGGTGTGGTGGGGCTGAAGTGACACCGAGCAGCCATAATGGCCTTGCACTGTGGGTGGAACCTGCAAAGTGCCACCACTCTTGGCAGGGTGTAAGGGTGCCAAGGTGACACATGGTGCTGTGATGGCCCAGCTACATGGGTGGCAAGTGCAAGGTTGCACCCAACCAGGTGGGGTGTTACAGGGCCGAGGTGGCACCTGGTGGCTGTGATGGCCTCACCACTTGGGTGGCACACACATGGTAGCACCCTGCCAGGCAAGGTGCGATGGGGCCAATGGACACCCTGTGGCTGTGACAGCCTCACAACCCTGGTGACCTATACTAGGAGGCTTCCTGCTGCGCAGGTTGTGACTGAGCTGAGGTAACACCCGGCAGCAGTGATGGCCTTGCCACATGGGTGACCTGCAAGAGGTGGCACCATGCTTTGTGGGTTGTGACCAGGCCAAGGGGACACCTGGCGGCCATGACAGCCACACCACAATCGTAGCAAGTGTGAGATTGCACCCTGCAGGCTGCAGTGTGAGCAGGCCAAAGTGATCCACAGCAGCTGTGAGAGCCACATCACATGGGTGACCCTTGCAAATTGGCACCCTGTTAGGTGGTGTGTGACTGGTCCAAGGTGATGCCCAGTGGCCATGAGGACCTCACCACATGGGTGACCCACATGAGCTGGCACCCTGCCTGGCAGGGTGTAACCAGGCCAAGGTGACATCTGGTGGCATAGAGGTGCTCACAACGTGAGTAACCATACGAGGTGGCATCTCACATGGTGGGGTATACCCAGATTGAGGTGACACACTTTGACTGAGACAGACTTGCAGCACAGGTGGCATGCACCAGGTGACACCCCACTGTGCAGTGTGTGATCGGGCTGAGGTGACACCTGGTGGCTGTGATGGTCTCATCCTGAGGGAAGCACATGCTAGTTGACACCCTGGCAGGTGGGTATTGACCAGGAAGAGGTGACACCCAGTGGCCGTGATGGCCTCACTACATGGGGGACACACAGAGATGACATGGTGCCAGGTGTGGTGTCACAGGGACAAGGTGGCACCTAGTGGTGTGATTGCCTAGCTATGCAGGTGGCACATCAAGGTGGCACCTGGCAGGGTGGGGAATGACGGGGCTGAAGTGACACCCAGTGGCCATGATGGCCTAGCCATGTGAGTAGCATGCACTATGTAGCACCCCATCGGGCAGTGTCTGAGTGGGCTTAGGTGACACCTCGCGGCCTTGATAGCCTCACCATGCTGGTGACATGGGTGAGGTAGCACCTTGCCTGGTGGGGTGTGACGTGGCTGAGATGACACATGGTGGTCATGATCCCTTGCCTCTTAGGTGGCTCTAGCATGGTGGCACCCTGCTGTGAATGCTATGAAGGGGTCAAGGTGACATCCCATGGCTATGACAGCCTCACCACATGGGTGACCCAAGTGAGGTGGCTCCCCACAAGACATGGTGTGACTGAGCTAAGCTGTCACCCAGGGGCAGTGATGGCTTCTCCATGCAGGTGACCCATACGAGGTTGTACCCCGCTGGGTGGTGTGTGAAGCAACCAGGGTGACACCTGGTGGCTGTGAGGGCCTCATCACGTGGGTGATCTGTGCATGGTGGCTCCCCACCAGGCATTGTGTGCTCAGGCAGAGGAGACATCTGGCAGCCATGACAGCCTCACCATACAGTTGACCTTTGCCAGGTGGCAACCTGCGGGGTGGGGTGTGACCATGCAGACGTGACACCCAGTGGTGTGACCACCTTGCCATGCAGGTGCCATGTTGAGGTGACATTCTCCTGGGCAGGGAGTGACGGGGCTGAACATTGGTGGCCGTGAGTGCTGCACCATGTGGGTGGCACATGCTAGGTGACATCCCAATGGGCAAGGTGTACCCAGGTTTAGATGACACTCAGTGGCTGTGAAGGCCTCACAACACAGGTGACCCATGCGATTTGGAATCCTGCATGGTGTGTTGTGACTGGGTTGACATGACACAGCGACCAGATTGGACTTGCAATGTGGGTGGCATGCATGAGGTTAGCCCTGCCAGGTAGGGTGTGATCGGGCTGAGGTGACACCCGGCAGCCATGATGGGCTTGCCACATGGATGGCACACAAGAGATGACACCCCACTGGTCATGGTGTCATGGGGATGAGGTAAAACACTATGGCTGTTACTGCCTCACCATGTGGGTAGCACATGTGAGGTCACACCCCACCAGGCCTAGAGTGATGGGGCCAAAGGGAAACATGGTGGCTGAGATGACTTGCCACGTGGGTGGCTAGTACGAGGTGGCACCCAGCTGTGCGTGGTGTGAACGGGCCAAGATGACACCCGGCAGCCGTGACAGCCTTGCCACGCCGGTTACCCCTGTGTGGTGGCATCCTACTGGGTGGCGTATGACTGGGCCAAGGTGACAACCAGCAGCCATGAAGGCCTCACTACATGGGTGACATTCGTGAGTTGAAACCCCACTGGGTGGGGTGTGCCCAGGCCTAGGTGAAACATGGCTGCCGTGAGGGCCTCAACACACTGGTGACCCGCATGAGGTGGTATCCTGCTGGGTGGGGTGTGCCCATGCCGAGGTGACATCTGGTTGCTGTGATTGCCCTGCAACGTGGGTTACCAGTGCTGGGTGGGGTGAACCCAGGTTGAGGTGACACATGGTTGGTGTGACAGATGAGCAATATGGGTGGCATGCGAAAGGTGAGTCTCCACTGGGGAGGGTGTGACCAGGCTGAGGTGACACCTTGTGGCTGTGATGGCCTTGCCATGTGGGTGGCATGTATGAGGTAGCACCCCACCAGGTAGGGAGTGATGGGGCCGAGGTTCCACCAGGCCACTGTAATGTCCTCAACATGCGGGTGACCAATGAGATGTAGCATCCCACCAGGTGGGGTGTGCCCAGGCCTAGGTGACACCTGGCAGCCATGAAGGCCTCACATTTCAGGTGACTCATGCGAAGTGGCATTGCACACGGCAAGGTGCACCTGGGTTGAGGTGACACATGATGACTGTGATGGACTCACAACACGTGTGGCTTGCATGAGGTGACACACTGGAGGACAGTGTGTGATTGAGCTAAGGTGACACCTGGTGGCTGTGGTGTCCTCATCACATGGGTGGCATGCAAGAGATGACACCCCACCAGGTGTGGTGTCATGGGGATGAGGTGACAGCTAGTGGCTGTGACTGCATTGTCATGTGGGTGGCACATGTGAGGTAGCACCCCATCAGGTAGGGAGAGTTGGGGCCGAGGTGACACATGGTGGCTGTGACGGCCTCACCACATGGGTGATCTGCATGAGGTGGCATTCCACCATGAGGTGTGTGTCTGGGCCATTTTGACACCCAGTGGCTGTGAAGTCCTCACCACGTGGGTGGCTCATGCAAGGTTTCACCCTGCCAGGTGGTGTGTTATGGGGCTGAGGTGACACGCCATGGTCATGATGACCTTGCCATGCTGGTGACATTTGTGAGGTTTTACCTGACCTGGTGGGGTTTGACAGGACTGATGTGACACCTGGCGGCCATGATGGGTTTGCCTCACAGGTGACCCGTGTGAGGTGGCACCCTGATGGGTGGAGTACAATGGGGCTGAGGTGACACCTGGTGGCTGTGACGGCCTTGCAATGTGGGTGGCCTGTACGAGGTAGCACCCCACCAGGTAGGGAGTGATGGGGCCGAGGTTCCACCAGGCCACAGTAATGTCCTGAACATGCGGGTGACCGATGAGATGTAGCATCCCACCAGGTGGGGTGTGCCCAGGCCTAGGTGACACCTGGCAGTGTGTGGGCCTCACCAAATGGGTGACCCTGGCTGGCTGGAACCCCACTGGGCAGGTGTTTCTGGGCCAAGGTCAAACACAGTTTCTGTGATGGCCTCACCACATGGGTGGCACCCCACCAGGTTGGGTGTGCCCAGGCTAAGGTGACACTCAGGGGCCATGACAGCCTTACCACGTGGGTGACCAGTGTGATGTGGCAACCTGTTGGGCAGCACATGACTGTGCCAAAGTGACACCTGGTGGCTGTGATGGCCTCACCATGCAGGTGACCTGTACAAGGCCTCACCACATGGGGCATGCATGAGGTTGCTCTCCACTGGGCAGAGTGTCCCAAGGCCGAGGTGACACCTGGTGGCCATGATGGCCTCACCATGCGGATGGCACATGTGGAGTGGCATCCCTCTCGATGGGAGTTGCCCAGGCCGAGGTCAAACCCCACTTCCATTATGGCCTCAAAACGTGGGTGACCCACATGAGGTTGCACCCAGCTGGGCGGGTTGTGCCAGTTCTGAGGTGAAACCCAGTGGGCATCTAGGCCTAGCCACACGGGAGACCCACACATGGTGGCACACAGCCAGGCAGTGTGTAACTGGGCTGAGGGGACCCCCAGTGTCCATTACGGCCTTGCCTCATGGGTGATATGTGTGAAGTGGCACTCTGTTGGGTGGGGTGTGACCAGGCCTAAGTGACACCCTGGCCATGAGGGTCTTGCCATGTGCATCACCTGCATGAGGTGGCTCCCCACTGGGCAGGTTGTGAAGTGGCCGAGGTGAAACTCGGCATCCTGACCACATCGCCATGCAGGTGGCATGTGCGATGTGTCACCGTGATGGGTGGGGTGTGCCCAGGTCTAGGTGACACCCAGCTGCCATGCAGGCCTCATCAGGCAGATGCACCACAGTATGTGGCACTCCTCCAGTTGGTGTGTGCCCAGGCGAAGGTGAATCCCATCCTTCATGAGGGCATCAACATGTGGGTGACCCATGCGAGGTGGCAGCCCCCAGGTGATGTGTGACTGGGCTGAGGCAACACCCAATGGCATGACAGCCTCACCACATAGGTGACCCTGGTGTGGTGGCATCCCACCAGGCGGTGTGTGCCCAGGCCAATGTCAAACACAGCTTCTGTGATGGCCTTGCCACTCGGGTGACAGGGGCAAGGTGGCTCCCCATCAGGTGGCGTGTGCCTGGGCTGAGGTGACAGCCAGCCGCTATGATGTACTTGCCACGTGGGTTACCTATGTGAGGTGGCACCCCACTGGGTGGATATGCCCAGGTTGATGTGACACCTGGCAGCCCTGATGGCCACAGCACGTGGGTGACTGATGTGACGTGGCACTCTGCTAGGTGGGGTGTGATGGATCTGATGTGACATCTGGCAGCCATAATGGCCTTGCAACATGGGTGGCACATGCAAAGTGGCACACCGCAGGTGGGATGTGAGGGGGTCTAGGTACCCCCGGTGGATTTGACGGTGCAGCTATGTGTGTGACAAGTGCAAGGGTGCTCCCATCAGGGTGGGGTGTTACTGGACCGAGGTTACACCTTGTGACCATAATGGCCTCAGCACTTGGGTGGTATGCATGATGTGGCACCCTGCCAGCAGGGTGTGATGGGGCCAATGGACACCCCGTGGTTGTGACAGGCTCTCAACACGGATGACCCATGTGAGGTGGCTTTTTGCCAGGCAGGGTGTGACTGAGCTGAGGTGACATCTGGCAGCCATTACAGCCTCACCACATGGGTGACCCATGCATGGTGGCATCCTGTTGGGCTGGATGTGCCTGGGCCTAGGTGACAGCCGGTTGCCATGAGGGCCATGCCACAAGTGTGACCCTTGTGAGATGGCACTCTGGTGGGTGGGGTGTGCATGGGCCTAGGTGCCACCTGGTGGCTGAGAGGGCCTCACAACCCAGGTGACCCTCACGAGATGGCACCCTGCCTGATGGGGTGTGCCCAATTCAAGGTGATACCTGATGGTCATGACAGCATCACCACATGCATGGCATGCCCAAGGTGGTACACTGTTGGGCTGTGTTTGATAATCCTAGGTGACACCCTGTGGCCATCATGGCCTTGCCATGTGGGTGGCATGCACGAAGTGGCTCCTGGCCGGACATGGTGTCCCTGGGCTGAGGTGAGACCTGGCAACACTGACGGCCTCACCACATGGCTTACACATGTAAGGTGGCACCCCACAGGGTGGATGTGCCTGGGCTGAGGTGAGGCCTGATATCCCTGATGGCCTCACCACGTGGGTGAATCACATGAGTTGACACCCCACCAGGCAGGGTGTGGTGGGGCTGAAGTGACACCCAGCAGCCATAATGGCCTTGCACTGTGGGTGGAACCTGCAAAGTGCCACCGCTCTTGGCAGGGTGTAAGGGTGCCAAGGTGACACATGGTGCTGTGATGGCCCAGCTACATGGGTGGCAAGTGCAAGGTTGCACCCAACCAGGTGGGGTGTTACAGGGCCGAGGTGGCACCTGGTGGCTGTGATGGCCTCACCACTTGGGTGGCACACACATGGTAGCACCCTGCCAGGCAAGGTGCGATGGGGCCAATGGACACCCTGTGGCTGTGACAGCCTCACAACCCTGGTGACCTATACTAGGAGGCTTCCTGCTGCGCAGGTTGTGACTGAGCTGAGGTAACACCCGGCAGCAGTGATGGCCTTGCCACATGGGTGACCTGCAAGAGGTGGCACCATGCTTTGTGGGTTGTGACCAGGCCAAGGGGACACCTGGCGGCCATGACAGCCACACCACAATCGTAGCAAGTGTGAGATTGCACCCTGCAGGCTGCAGTGTGAGCAGGCCAAAGTGATCCACAGCAGCTGTGAGAGCCACATCACATGGGTGACCCTTGCAAATTGGCACCCTGTTAGGTGGTGTGTGACTGGTCCAAGGTGATGCCCAGTGGCCATGAGGACCTCACCACATGGGTGACCCACATGAGCTGGCACCCTGCCTGGCAGGGTGTAACCAGGCCAAGGTGACATCTGGTGGCATAGAGGTGCTCACAACGTGAGTAACCATACGAGGTGGCATCTCACATGGTGGGGTATACCCAGATTGAGGTGACACACTTTGAGACAGACTTGCAGCACAGGTGGCATGCACCAGGTGACACCCCACTGTGCAGTGTGTGATCAGGCTGAGGTGACACCTGGTGGCTGTGATGGTCTCATCCTGAGGGAAGCACATGCTAGTTGACACCCTGGCAGGTGGGTATTGACCAGGAAGAGGTGACACCCAGTGGCCGTGATGGCCTCACTACATGGGGGACACACAGAGATGACATGGTGCCAGGTGTGGTGTCACAGGGACAAGGTGGCACCTAGTGGTGTGATTGCCTAGCTATGCAGGTGGCACATCAAGGTGGCACCTGGCAGGGTGGGGAATGACGGGGCTGAAGTGACACCCAGTGGCCATGATGGCCTAGCCATGTGAGTAGCATGCACTATGTAGCACCCCATCGGGCAGTGTCTGAGTGGGCTTAGGTGACACCTCGCGGCCTTGATAGCCTCACCATGCTGGTGACATGGGTGAGGTAGCACCTTGCCTGGTGGGGTGTGACGTGGCTGAGATGACACATGGTGGTCATGATCCCTTGCCTCTTAGGTGGCTCTAGCATGGTGGCACCCTGCTGTGAATGCTATGAAGGGGTCAAGGTGACATCCCATGGCTATGACAGCCTCACCACATGGGTGACCCAAGTGAGGTGGCTCCCCACAAGACATGGTGTGACTGAGCTAAGCTGTCACCCAGGGGCAGTGATGGCTTCTCCATGCAGGTGACCCATACGAGGTTGTACCCCGCTGGGTGGTGTGTGAAGCAACCAGGGTGACACCTGGTGGCTGTGAGGGCCTCATCACGTGGGTGATCTGTGCATGGTGGCTCCCCACCAGGCATTGTGTGCTCAGGCAGAGGAGACATCTGGCAGCCATGACAGCCTCACCATACAGTTGACCTTTGCCAGGTGGCAACCTGCGGGGTGGGGTGTGACCATGCAGACGTGACACCCAGTGGTGTGACCACCTTGCCATGCAGGTGCCATGTTGAGGTGACATTCTCCTGGGCAGGGAGTGACGGGGCTGAACATTGGTGGCCGTGAGTGCTGCACCATGTGGGTGGCACATGCTAGGTGACATCCCAATGGGCAAGGTGTACCCAGGTCAAGATGACACTCAGTGGCTGTGAAGGCCTCACAACACAGGTGACCCATGCGATTTGGAATCCTGCATGGTGTGTTGTGACTGGGTTGACATGACACAGCGACCAGATTGGACTTGCAATGTGGGTGGCATGCATGAGGTTAGCCCTGCCAGGTAGGGTGTGATCGGGCTGAGGTGACACCCGGCAGCCATGATGGGCTTGCCACATGGATGGCACACAAGAGATGACACCCCACTGGTCATGGTGTCATGGGGATGAGGTAAAACACTATGGCTGTTACTGCCTCACCATGTGGGTAGCACATGTGAGGTCACACCCCACCAGGCCTAGAGTGATGGGGCCAAAGGGAAACATGGTGGCTGAGATGACTTGCCACGTGGGTGGCTAGTACGAGGTGGCACCCAGCTGTGCGTGGTGTGAACGGGCCAAGATGACACCCGGCAGCCGTGACAGCCTTGCCACGCCGGTTACCCCTGTGTGGTGGCATCCTACTGGGTGGCGTATGACTGGGCCAAGGTGACAACCAGCAGCCATGAAGGCCTCACTACATGGGTGACATTCGTGAGTTGAAACCCCACTGGGTGGGGTGTGCCCAGGCCTAGGTGAAACATGGCTGCCGTGAGGGCCTCAACACACTGGTGACCCGCATGAGGTGGTATCCTGCTGGGTGGGGTGTGCCCATGCCGAGGTGACATCTGGTTGCTGTGATTGCCCTGCAACGTGGGTTACCAGTGCTGGGTGGGGTGAACCCAGGTTGAGGTGACACATGGTTGGTGTGACAGATGAGCAATATGGGTGGCATGCGAAAGGTGAGTCTCCACTGGGGAGGGTGTGACCAGGCTGAGGTGACACCTTGTGGCTGTGATGGCCTTGCCATGTGGGTGGCATGTATGAGGTAGCACCCCACCAGGTAGGGAGTGATGGGGCCGAGGTTCCACCAGGCCACTGTAATGTCCTCAACATGCGGGTGACCAATGAGATGTAGCATCCCACCAGGTGGGGTGTGCCCAGGCCTAGGTGACACCTGGCAGCCATGAAGGCCTCACATTTCAGGTGACTCATGCGAAGTGGCATTGCACACGGCAAGGTGCACCTGGGTTGAGGTGACACATGATGACTGTGATGGACTCACAACACGTGTGGCTTGCATGAGGTGACACACTGGAGGACAGTGTGTGATTGAGCTAAGGTGACACCTGGTGGCTGTGGTGTCCTCATCACATGGGTGGCATGCAAGAGATGACACCCCACCAGGTGTGGTGTCATGGGGATGAGGTGACAGCTAGTGGCTGTGACTGCATTGTCATGTGGGTGGCACATGTGAGGTAGCACCCCATCAGGTAGGGAGAGTTGGGGCCGAGGTGACACATGGTGGCTGTGACGGCCTCACCACATGGGTGATCTGCATGAGGTGGCATTCCACCATGAGGTGTGTGTCTGGGCCATTTTGACACCCAGTGGCTGTGAAGTCCTCACCACGTGGGTGGCTCATGCAAGGTTTCACCCTGCCAGGTGGTGTGTTATGGGGCTGAGGTGACACGCCATGGTCATGATGACCTTGCCATGCTGGTGACATTTGTGAGGTTTTACCTGACCTGGTGGGGTTTGACAGGACTGATGTGACACCTGGCGGCCATGATGGGTTTGCCTCACAGGTGACCCGTGTGAGGTGGCACCCTGATGGGTGGAGTACAATGGGGCTGAGGTGACACCTGGTGGCTGTGACGGCCTTGCAATGTGGGTGGCCTGTACGAGGTAGCACCCCACCAGGTAGGGAGTGATGGGGCCGAGGTTCCACCAGGCCACAGTAATGTCCTGAACATGCGGGTGACCGATGAGATGTAGCATCCCACCAGGTGGGGTGTGCCCAGGCCTAGGTGACACCTGGCAGTGTGTGGGCCTCACCAAATGGGTGACCCTGGCTGGCTGGAACCCCACTGGGCAGGTGTTTCTGGGCCAAGGTCAAACACAGTTTCTGTGATGGCCTCACCACATGGGTGGCACCCCACCAGGTTGGGTGTGCCCAGGCTAAGGTGACACTCAGGGGCCATGACAGCCTTACCACGTGGGTGACCAGTGTGATGTGGCAACCTGTTGGGCAGCACATGACTGTGCCAAAGTGACACCTGGTGGCTGTGATGGCCTCACCATGCAGGTGACCTGTACAAGGCCTCACCACATGGGGCATGCATGAGGTTGCTCTCCACTGGGCAGAGTGTCCCAAGGCCGAGGTGACACCTGGTGGCCATGATGGCCTCACCATGCGGATGGCACATGTGGAGTGGCATCCCTCTCGATGGGAGTTGCCCAGGCCGAGGTCAAACCCCACTTCCATTATGGCCTCAAAACGTGGGTGACCCACATGAGGTTGCACCCAGCTGGGCGGGTTGTGCCAGTTCTGAGGTGAAACCCAGTGGGCATCTAGGCCTAGCCACACGGGAGACCCACACATGGTGGCACACAGCCAGGCAGTGTGTAACTGGGCTGAGGGGACCCCCAGTGTCCATTACGGCCTTGCCTCATGGGTGATATGTGTGAAGTGGCACTCTGTTGGGTGGGGTGTGTCCAGGCCTAAGTGACACCCTGGCCATGAGGGTCTTGCCATGTGCATCACCTGCATGAGGTGGCTCCCCACTGGGCAGGTTGTGAAGTGGCCGAGGTGAAACTCGGCATCCTGACCACATCACCATGCAGGTGGCATGTGCGATGTGTCACCGTGATGGGTGGGGTGTGCCCAGGTCTAGGTGACACCCAGCTGCCATGCAGGCCTCATCAGGCAGATGCACCACAGTATGTGGCACTCCTCCAGTTGGTGTGTGCCCAGGCGAAGGTGAATCCCATCCTTCATGAGGGCATCAACATGTGGGTGACCCATGCGAGGTGGCAGCCCCCAGGTGATGTGTGACTGGGCTGAGGCAACACCCAATGGCATGACAGCCTCACCACATAGGTGACCCTGGTGTGGTGGCATCCCACCAGGCGGTGTGTGCCCAGGCCAATGTCAAACACAGCTTCTGTGATGGCCTTGCCTCTCGGGTGACAGGGGCAAGGTGGCTCCCCATCAGGTGGCGTGTGCCTGGGCTGAGGTGACAGCCAGCCGCTATGATGTACTTGCCACGTGGGTTACCTATGTGAGGTGGCACCCCACTGGGTGGATATGCCCAGGTTGATGTGACACCTGGCAGCCCTGATGGCCACAGCACGTGGGGGACTGATGTGACGTGGCACTCTGCTAGGTGGGGTGTGATGGATCTGATGTGACATCTGGCAGCCATAATGGCCTTGCAACATGGGTGGCACATGCAAAGTGGCACACCGCAGGTGGGATGTGAGGGGGTCTAGGTACCCCCGGTGGATTTGACGGTGCAGCTATGTGTGTGACAAGTGCAAGGGTGCTCCCATCAGGGTGGGGTGTTACTGGACCGAGGTTACACCTTGTGACCATAATGGCCTCAGCACTTGGGTGGTATGCATGATGTGGCACCCTGCCAGCAGGGTGTGATGGGGCCAATGGACACCCCGTGGTTGTGACAGGCTCTCAACACGGATGACCCATGTGAGGTGGCTTTTTGCCAGGCAGGGTGTGACTGAGCTGAGGTGACATCTGGCAGCCATTACAGCCTCACCACATGGCTGACCCATGCATGGTGGCATCCTGTTGGGCTGGATGTGCCTGGGCCTAGGTGACAGCCGGTTGCCATGAGGGCCATGCCACAAGTGTGACCCTTGTGAGATGGCACTCTGGTGGGTGGGGTGTGCATGGGCCTAGGTGCCACCTGGTGGCTGAGAGGGCCTCACAACCCAGGTGACCCTCACGAGATGGCACCCTGCCTGATGGGGTGTGCCCAATTCAAGGTGATACCTGATGGTCATGACAGCATCACCACATGCATGGCATGCCCAAGGTGGTACACTGTTGGGCTGTGTTTGATAATCCTAGGTGACACCCTGTGGCCGTCATGGCCTTGCCATGTGGGTGGCATGCACGAAGTGGCTCCTGGCCGGACATGGTGTCCCTGGGCTGAGGTGAGACCTGGCAACACTGACGGCCTCACCACATGGCTTACACATGTAAGGTGGCACCCCACAGGGTGGATGTGCCTGGGCTGAGGTGAGGCCTGATATCCCTGATGGCCTCACCACGTGGGTGAATCACATGAGTTGACACCCCACCAGGCAGGGTGTGGTGGGGCTGAAGTGACACCCAGCAGCCGTAATGGCCTTGCACTGTGGGTGGAACCTGCAAAGTGCCACCGCTCTTGGCAGGGTGTAAGGGTGCCAAGGTGACACATGGTGCTGTGATGGCCCAGCTACATGGGTGGCAAGTGCAAGGTTGCACCCAACCAGGTGGGGTGTTACAGGGCCGAGGTGGCACCTGGTGGCTGTGATGGCCTCACCACTTGGGTGGCACACACATGGTAGCACCCTGCCAGGCAAGGTGCGATGGGGCCAATGGACACCCTGTGGCTGTGACAGCCTCACAACCCTGGTGACCTATACTAGGAGGCTTCCTGCTGCGCAGGTTGTGACTGAGCTGAGGTAACACCCGGCAGCAGTGATGGCCTTGCCACATGGGTGACCTGCAAGAGGTGGCACCATGCTTTGTGGGTTGTGACCAGGCCAAGGGGACACCTGGCGGCCATGACAGCCACACCACAATCGTAGCAAGTGTGAGATTGCACCCTGCAGGCTGCAGTGTGAGCAGGCCAAAGTGATCCACAGCAGCTGTGAGAGCCACATCACATGGGTGACCCTTGCAAATTGGCACCCTGTTAGGTGGTGTGTGACTGGTCCAAGGTGATGCCCAGTGGCCATGAGGACCTCACCACATGGGTGACCCACATGAGCTGGCACCCTGCCTGGCAGGGTGTAACCAGGCCAAGGTGACATCTGGTGGCATAGAGGTGCTCACAACGTGAGTAACCATACGAGGTGGCATCTCACATGGTGGGGTATACCCAGATTGAGTTGACACACTTTGACTGAGACAGACTTGCAGCACAGGTGGCATGCACCAGGTGACACCCCACTGTGCAGTGTGTGATCGGGCTGAGGTGACACCTGGTGGCTGTGATGGTCTCATCCTGAGGGAAGCACATGCTAGTTGACACCCTGGCAGGTGGGTATTGACCAGGAAGAGGTGACACCCAGTGGCCGTGATGGCCTCACTACATGGGGGACACACAGAGATGACATGGTGCCAGGTGTGGTGTCACAGGGACAAGGTGGCACCTAGTGGTGTGATTGCCTAGCTATGCAGGTGGCACATCAAGGTGGCACCTGGCAGGGTGGGGAATGACGGGGCTGAAGTGACACCCAGTGGCCATGATGGCCTAGCCATGTGAGTAGCATGCACTATGTAGCACCCCATCGGGCAGTGTCTGAGTGGGCTTAGGTGACACCTCGCGGCCTTGATAGCCTCACCATCCTGGTGACATGGGTGAGGTAGCACCTTGCCTGGTGGGGTGTGACGTGGCTGAGATGACACATGGTGGTCATGATCCCTTGCCTCTTAGGTGGCTCTAGCATGGTGGCACCCTGCTGTGAATGCTATGAAGGGGTCAAGGTGACATCCCATGGCTAGGACAGCCTCACCACATGGGTGACCCAAGTGAGGTGGCTCCCCACAAGACATGGTGTGACTGAGCTAAGCTGTCACCCAGGGGCAGTGATGGCTTCTCCATGCAGGTGACCCATACGAGGTTGTACCCCGCTGGGTGGTGTGTGAAGCAACCAGGGTGACACCTGGTGGCTGTGAGGGCCTCATCACGTGGGTGATCTGTGCATGGTGGCTCCCCACCAGGCATTGTGTGCTCAGGCAGAGGAGACATCTGGCAGCCATGACAGCCTCACCATACAGTTGACCTTTGCCAGGTGGCAACCTGCGGGGTGGGGTGTGACCATGCAGACGTGACACCCAGTGGTGTGACCACCTTGCCATGCAGGTGCCATGTTGAGGTGACATTCTCCTGGGCAGGGAGTGACGGGGCTGAACATTGGTGGCCGTGAGTGCTGCACCATGTGGGTGGCACATGCTAGGTGACATCCCAATGGGCAAGGTGTACCCAGGTCGAGATGACACTCAGTGGCTGTGAAGGCCTCACAACACAGGTGACCCATGCGATTTGGAATCCTGCATGGTGTGTTGTGACTGGGTTGACATGACACAGCGACCAGATTGGACTTGCAATGTGGGTGGCATGCATGAGGTTAGCCCTGCCAGGTAGGGTGTGATCGGGCTGAGGTGACACCCGGCAGCCATGATGGGCTTGCCACATGGATGGCACACAAGAGATGACACCCCACTGGTCATGGTGTCATGGGGATGAGGTAAAACACTATGGCTGTTACTGCCTCACCATGTGGGTAGCACATGTGAGGTCACACCCCACCAGGCCTAGAGTGATGGGGCCAAAGGGAAACATGGTGGCTGAGATGACTTGCCACGTGGGTGGCTAGTACGAGGTGGCACCCAGCTGTGCGTGGTGTGAACGGGCCAAGATGACACCCGGCAGCCGTGACAGCCTTGCCACGCCGGTTACCCCTGTGTGGTGGCATCCTACTGGGTGGCGTATGACTGGGCCAAGGTGACAACCAGCAGCCATGAAGGCCTCACTACATGGGTGACATTCATGAGTTGAAACCCCACTGGGTGGGGTGTGCCCAGGCCTAGGTGAAACATGGCTGCCGTGAGGGCCGCAACACACTGGTGACCCGCATGAGGTGGTATCCTGCTGGGTGGGGTGTGCCCATGCCGAGGTGACATCTGGTTGCTGTGATTGCCCTGCAACGTGGGTTACCAGTGCTGGGTGGGGTGAACCCAGGTTGAGGTGACACATGGTTGGTGTGACAGATGAGCAAAATGGGTGGCATGTGAAAGGTGACTCTCCACTGGGGAGGGTGTGACCAGGCTGAGGTGACACCTTGTGGCTGTGATGGCCTTGCCATGTGGGTGGCATGTATGAGGTAGCACCCCACCAGGTAGGGAGTGATGGGGCCGAGGTTCCACCAGGCCACTGTAATGTCCTCAACATGCGGGTGACCAATGAGATGTAGCATCCCACCAGGTGGGGTGTGCCCAGGCCTAGGTGACACCTGGCAGCCATGAAGGCCTCACATTTCAGGTGACTCATGCGAAGTGGCATTGCACACGGCAAGGTGCACCTGGGTTGAGGTGACACATGATGACTGTGATGGACTCACAACACGTGTGGCTTGCATGAGGTGACACACTGGAGGACAGTGTGTGATTGAGCTAAGGTGACACCTGGTGGCTGTGGTGTCCTCATCACATGGGTGGCATGCAAGAGATGACACCCCACCAGGTGTGGTGTCATGGGGATGAGGTGACAGCTAGTGGCTGTGACTGCATTGTCATGTGGGTGGCACATGTGAGGTAGCACCCCATCAGGTAGGGAGAGTTGGGGCCGAGGTGACACATGGTGGCTGTGACGGCCTCACCACATGGGTGATCTGCATGAGGTGGCATTCCACCATGAGGTGTGTGTCTGGGCCATTTTGACACCCAGTGGCTGTGAAGTCCTCACCACGTGGGTGGCTCATGCAAGGTTTCACCCTGCCAGGTGGTGTGTTATGGGGCTGAGGTGACACGCCATGGTCATGATGACCTTGCCATGCTGGTGACATTTGTGAGGTTTTACCTGACCTGGTGGGGTTTGACAGGACTGATGTGACACCTGGCGGCCATGATGGGTTTGCCTCACAGGTGACCCATGTGAGGTGGCACCCTGATGGGTGGAGTACAATGGGGCTGAGGTGACACCTGGTGGCTGTGACGGCCTTGCAATGTGGGTGGCCTGTACGAGGTAGCACCCCACCAGGTAGGGAGTGATGGGGCCGAGGTTCCACCAGGCCACAGTAATGTCCTGAACATGCGGGTGACCGATGAGATGTAGCATCCCACCAGGTGGGGTGTGCCCAGGCCTAGGTGACACCTGGCAGTGTGTGGGCCTCACCAAATGGGTGACCCTGGCTGGCTGGAACCCCACTGGGCAGGTGTTTCTGGGCCAAGGTCAAACACAGTTTCTGTGATGGCCTCACCACATGGGTGGCACCCCACCAGGTTGGGTGTGCCCAGGCTAAGGTGACACTCAGGGGCCATGACAGCCTTACCACGTGGGTGACCAGTGTGATGTGGCAACCTGTTGGGCAGCACATGACTGTGCCAAAGTGACACCTGGTGGCTGTGATGGCCTCACCATGCAGGTGACCTGTACAAGGCCTCACCACATGGGGCATGCATGAGGTTGCTCTCCACTGGGCAGAGTGTCCCAAGGCCGAGGTGACACCTGGTGGCCATGATGGCCTCACCATGCGGATGGCACATGTGGAGTGGCATCCCTCTCGATGGGAGTTGCCCAGGCCGAGGTCAAACCCCACTTCCATTATGGCCTCAAAACGTGGGTGACCCACATGAGGTTGCACCCAGCTCGGCGGGTTGTGCCAGTTCTGAGGTGAAACCCAGTGGGCATCTAGGCCTAGCCACACGGGAGACCCACACATGGTGGCACACAGCCAGGCAGTGTGTAACTGGGCTGAGGGGACCCCCAGTGTCCATTACGGCCTTGCCTCATGGGTGATATGTGTGAAGTGGCACTCTGTTGGGTGGGGTGTGACCAGGCCTAAGTGACACCCTGGCCATGAGGGTCTTGCCATGTGCATCACCTGCATGAGGTGGCTCCCCACTGGGCAGGTTGTGAAGTGGCCGAGGTGAAACTCGGCATCCTGACCACATCGCCATGCAGGTGGCATGTGCGATGTGTCACCGTGATGGGTGGGGTGTGCCCAGGTCTAGGTGACACCCAGCTGCCATGCAGGCCTCATCAGGCAGATGCACCACAGTATGTGGCACTCCTCCAGTTGGTGTGTGCCCAGGCGAAGGTGAATCCCATCCTTCATGAGGGCATCAACATGTGGGTGACCCATGCGAGGTGGCAGCCCCCAGGTGATGTGTGACTGGGCTGAGGCAACACCCAATGGCATGACAGCCTCACCACATAGGTGACCCTGGTGTGGTGGCATCCCACCAGGCGGTGTGTGCCCAGGCCAATGTCAAACACAGCTTCTGTGATGGCCTTGCCACTCGGGTGACAGGGGCAAGGTGGCTCCCCATCAGGTGGCGTGTGCCTGGGCTGAGGTGACAGCCAGCCGCTATGATGTACTTGCCACGTGGGTTACCTATGTGAGGTGGCACCCCACTGGGTGGATATGCCCAGGTTGATGTGACACCTGGCAGCCCTGATGGCCACAGCACGTGGGTGACTGATGTGACGTGGCACTCTGCTAGGTGGGGTGTGATGGATCTGATGTGACATCTGGCAGCCATAATGGCCTTGCAACATGGGTGGCACATGCAAAGTGGCACACCGCAGGTGGAATGTGAGGGGGTCTAGGTACCCCCGGTGGATTTGACGGTGCAGCTATGTGTGTGACAAGTGCAAGGGTGCTCCCATCAGGGTGGGGTGTTACTGGACCGAGGTTACACCTTGTGACCATAATGGCCTCAGCACTTGGGTGGTATGCATGATGTGGCACCCTGCCAGCAGGGTGTGATGGGGCCAATGGACACCCCGTGGTTGTGACAGGCTCTCAACACGGATGACCCATGTGAGGTGGCTTTTTGCCAGGCAGGGTGTGACTGAGCTGAGGTGACATCTGGCATCCATTACAGCCTCACCACATGGGTGACCCATGCATGGTGGCATCCTGTTGGGCTGGATGTGCCTGGGCCTAGGTGACAGCCGGTTGCCATGAGGGCCATGCCACAAGTGTGACCCTTGTGAGATGGCACTCTGGTGGGTGGGGTGTGCATGGGCCTAGGTGCCACCTGGTGGCTGAGAGGGCCTCACAACCCAGGTGACCCTCACGAGATGGCACCCTGCCTGATGGGGTGTGCCCAATTCAAGGTGATACCTGATGGTCATGACAGCATCACCACATGCATGGCATGCCCAAGGTGGTACACTGTTGGGCTGTGTTTGATAATCCTAGGTGACACCCTGTGGCCGTCATGGCCTTGCCATGTGGGTGGCATGCACGAAGTGGCTCCTGGCCGGACATGGTGTCCCTGGGCTGAGGTGAGACCTGGCAACACTGACGGCCTCACCACATGGCTTACACATGTAAGGTGGCACCCCACAGGGTGGATGTGCCTGGGCTGAGGTGAGGCCTGATATCCCTGATGGCCTCACCACGTGGGTGAATCACATGAGTTGACACCCCACCAGGCAGGGTGTGGTGGGGCTGAAGTGACACCCAGCAGCCATAATGGCCTTGCACTGTGGGTGGAACCTGCAAAGTGCCACCGCTCTTGGCAGGGTGTAAGGGTGCCAAGGTGACACATGGTGCTGTGATGGCCCAGCTACATGGGTCGCAAGTGCAAGGTTGCACCCAACCAGGTGGGGTGTTACAGGGCCGAGGTGGCACCTGGTGGCTGTGATGGCCTCACCACTTGGGTGGCACACACATGGTAGCACCCTGCCAGGCAAGGTGCGATGGGGCCAATGGACACCCTGTGGCTGTGACAGCCTCACAACCCTGGTGACCTATACTAGGAGGCTTCCTGCTGCGCAGGTTGTGACTGAGCTGAGGTAACACCCGGCAGCAGTGATGGCCTTGCCACATGGGTGACCTGCAAGAGGTGGCACCATGCTTTGTGGGTTGTGACCAGGCCAAGGGGACACCTGGCGGCCATGACAGCCACACCACAATCGTAGCAAGTGTGAGATTGCACCCTGCAGGCTGCAGTGTGAGCAGGCCAAAGTGATCCACAGCAGCTGTGAGAGCCACATCACATGGGTGACCCTTGCAAATTGGCACCCTGTTAGGTGGTGTGTGACTGGTCCAAGGTGATGCCCAGTGGCCATGAGGACCTCACCACATGGGTGACCCACATGAGCTGGCACCCTGCCTGGCAGGGTGTAACCAGGCCAAGGTGACATCTGGTGGCATAGAGGTGCTCACAACGTGAGTAACCATACGAGGTGGCATCTCACATGGTGGGGTATACCCAGATTGAGGTGACACACTTTGACTGAGACAGACTTGCAGCACAGGTGGCATGCACCAGGTGACACCCCACTGTGCAGTGTGTGATCGGGCTGAGGTGACACCTGGTGGCTGTGATGGTCTCATCCTGAGGGAAGCACATGCTAGTTGACACCCTGGCAGGTGGGTATTGACCAGGAAGAGGTGACACCCAGTGGCCGTGATGGCCTCACTACATGGGGGACACACAGAGATGACATGGTGCCAGGTGTGGTGTCACAGGGACAAGGTGGCACCTAGTGGTGTGATTGCCTAGCTATGCAGGTGGCACATCAAGGTGGCACCTGGCAGGGTGGGGAATGACGGGGCTGAAGTGACACCCAGTGGCCATGATGGCCTAGCCATGTGAGTAGCATGCACTATGTAGCACCCCATCGGGCAGTGTCTGAGTGGGCTTAGGTGACACCTCGCGGCCTTGATAGCCTCACCATGCTGGTGACATGGGTGAGGTAGCACCTTGCCTGGTGGGGTGTGACGTGGCTGAGATGACACATGGTGGTCATGATCCCTTGCCTCTTAGGTGGCTCTAGCATGGTGGCACCCTGCTGTGAATGCTATGAAGGGGTCAAGGTGACATCCCATGGCTATGACAGCCTCACCACATGGGTGACCCAAGTGAGGTGGCTCCCCACAAGACATGGTGTGACTGAGCTAAGCTGTCACCCAGGGGCAGTGATGGCTTCTCCATGCAGGTGACCCATACGAGGTTGTACCCCGCTGGGTGGTGTGTGAAGCAACCAGGGTGACACCTGGTGGCTGTGAGGGCCTCATCACGTGGGTGATCTGTGCATGGTGGCTCCCCACCAGGCATTGTGTGCTCAGGCAGAGGAGACATCTGGCAGCCATGACAGCCTCACCATACAGTTGACCTTTGCCAGGTGGCAACCTGCGGGGTGGGGTGTGACCATGCAGACGTGACACCCAGTGGTGTGACCACCTTGCCATGCAGGTGCCATGTTGAGGTGACATTCTCCTGGGCAGGGAGTGACGGGGCTGAACATTGGTGGCCGTGAGTGCTGCACCATGTGGGTGGCACATGCTAGGTGACATCCCAATGGGCAAGGTGTACCCAGGTCGAGATGACACTCAGTGGCTGTGAAGGCCTCACAACACAGGTGACCCATGCGATTTGGAATCCTGCATGGTGTGTTGTGACTGGGTTGACATGACACAGCGACCAGATTGGACTTGCAATGTGGGTGGCATGCATGAGGTTAGCCCTGCCAGGTAGGGTGTGATCGGGCTGAGGTGACACCCGGCAGCCATGATGGGCTTGCCACATGGATGGCACACAAGAGATGACACCCCACTGGTCATGGTGTCATGGGGATGAGGTAAAACACTATGGCTGTTACTGCCTCACCATGTGGGTAGCACATGTGAGGTCACACCCCACCAGGCCTAGAGTGATGGGGCCAAAGGGAAACATGGTGGCTGAGATGACTTGCCACGTGGGTGGCTAGTACGAGGTGGCACCCAGCTGTGCGTGGTGTGAACGGGCCAAGATGACACCCGGCAGCCGTGACAGCCTTGCCACGCCGGTTACCCCTGTGTGGTGGCATCCTACTGGGTGGCGTATGACTGGGCCAAGGTGACAACCAGCAGCCATGAAGGCCTCACTACATGGGTGACATTCGTGAGTTGAAACCCCACTGGGTGGGGTGTGCCCAGGCCTAGGTGAAACATGGCTGCCGTGAGGGCCTCAACACACTGGTGACCCGCATGAGGTGGTATCCTGCTGGGTGGGGTGTGCCCATGCCGAGGTGACATCTGGTTGCTGTGATTGCCCTGCAACGTGGGTTACCAGTGCTGGGTGGGGTGAACCCAGGTTGAGGTGACACATGGTTGGTGTGACAGATGAGCAATATGGGTGGCATGCGAAAGGTGACTCTCCACTGGGGAGGGTGTGACCAGGCTGAGGTGACACCTTGTGGCTGTGATGGCCTTGCCATGTGGGTGGCATGTATGAGGTAGCACCCCACCAGGTAGGGAGTGATGGGGCCGAGGTTCCACCAGGCCACTGTAATGTCCTCAACATGCGGGTGACCAATGAGATGTAGCATCCCACCAGGTGGGGTGTGCCCAGGCCTAGGTGACACCTGGCAGCCATGAAGGCCTCACATTTCAGGTGACTCATGCGAAGTGGCATTGCACACGGCAAGGTGCACCTGGGTTGAGGTGACACATGATGACTGTGATGGACTCACAACACGTGTGGCTTGCATGAGGTGACACACTGGAGGACAGTGTGTGATTGAGCTAAGGTGACACCTGGTGGCTGTGGTGTCCTCATCACATGGGTGGCATGCAAGAGATGACACCCCACCAGGTGTGGTGTCATGGGGATGAGGTGACAGCTAGTGGCTGTGACTGCATTGTCATGTGGGTGGCACATGTGAGGTAGCACCCCATCAGGTAGGGAGAGTTGGGGCCGAGGTGACACATGGTGGCTGTGACGGCCTCACCACATGGGTGATCTGCATGAGGTGGCATTCCACCATGAGGTGTGTGTCTGGGCCATTTTGACACCCAGTGGCTGTGAAGTCCTCACCACGTGGGTGGCTCATGCAAGGTTTCACCCTGCCAGGTGGTGTGTTATGGGGCTGAGGTGACACGCCATGGTCATGATGACCTTGCCATGCTGGTGACATTTGTGAGGTTTTACCTGACCTGGTGGGGTTTGACAGGACTGATGTGACACCTGGCGGCCATGATGGGTTTGCCTCACAGGTGACCCGTGTGAGGTGGCACCCTGATGGGTGGAGTACAATGGGGCTGAGGTGACACCTGGTGGCTGTGACGGCCTTGCAATGTGGGTGGCCTGTACGAGGTAGAACCCCACCAGGTAGGGAGTGATGGGGCCGAGGTTCCACCAGGCCACAGTAATGTCCTGAACATGCGGGTGACCGATGAGATGTAGCATCCCACCAGGTGGGGTGTGCCCAGGCCTAGGTGACACCTGGCAGTGTGTGGGCCTCACCAAATGGGTGACCCTGGCTGGCTGGAACCCCACTGGGCAGGTGTTTCTGGGCCAAGGTCAAACACAGTTTCTGTGATGGCCTCACCACATGGGTGGCACCCCACCAGGTTGGGTGTGCCCAGGCTAAGGTGACACTCAGGGGCCATGACAGCCTTACCACGTGGGTGACCAGTGTGATGTGGCAACCTGTTGGGCAGCACATGACTGTGCCAAAGTGACACCTGGTGGCTGTGATGGCCTCACCATGCAGGTGACCTGTACAAGGCCTCACCACATGGGGCATGCATGAGGTTGCTCTCCACTGGGCAGAGTGTCCCAAGGCCGAGGTGACACCTGGTGGCCATGATGGCCTCACCATGCGGATGGCACATGTGGAGTGGCATCCCTCTCGATGGGAGTTGCCCAGGCCGAGGTCAAACCCCACTTCCATTATGGCCTCAAAACGTGGGTGACCCACATGAGGTTGCACCCAGCTGGGCGGGTTGTGCCAGTTCTGAGGTGAAACCCAGTGGGCATCTAGGCCTAGCCACACGGGAGACCCACACATGGTGGCACACAGCCAGGCAGTGTGTAACTGGGCTGAGGGGACCCCCAGTGTCCATTACGGCCTTGCCTCATGGGTGATATGTGTGAAGTGGCACTCTGTTGGGTGGGGTGTGACCAGGCCTAAGTGACACCCTGGCCATGAGGGTCTTGCCATGTGCATCACCTGCATGAGGTGGCTCCCCACTGGGCAGGTTGTGAAGTGGCCGAGGTGAAACTCGGCATCCTGACCACATCGCCATGCAGGTGGCATGTGCGATGTGTCACCGTGATGGGTGGGGTGTGCCCAGGTCTAGGTGACACCCAGCTGCCATGCAGGCCTCATCAGGCAGATGCACCACAGTATGTGGCACTCCTCCAGTTGGTGTGTGCCCAGGCGAAGGTGAATCCCATCCTTCATGAGGGCATCAACATGTGGGTGACCCATGCGAGGTGGCAGCCCCCAGGTGATGTGTGACTGGGCTGAGGCAACACCCAATGGCATGACAGCCTCACCACATAGGTGACCCTGGTGTGGTGGCATCCCACCAGGCGGTGTGTGCCCAGGCCAATGTCAAACACAGCTTCTGTGATGGCCTTGCCACTCGGGTGACAGGGGCAAGGTGGCTCCCCATCAGGTGGCGTGTGCCTGGGCTGAGGTGACAGCCAGCCGCTATGATGTACTTGCCACGTGGGTTACCTATGTGAGGTGGCACCCCACTGGGTGGATATGCCCAGGTTGATGTGACACCTGGCAGCCCTGATGGCCACAGCACGTGGGTGACTGATGTGACGTGGCACTCTGCTAGGTGGGGTGTGATGGATCTGATGTGACATCTGGCAGCCATAATGGCCTTGCAACATGGGTGGCACATGCAAAGTGGCACACCGCAGGTGGGATGTGAGGGGGTCTAGGTACCCCCGGTGGATTTGACGGTGCAGCTATGTGTGTGACAAGTGCAAGGGTGCTCCCATCAGGGTGGGGTGTTACTGGACCGAGGTTACACCTTGTGACCATAATGGCCTCAGCACTTGGGTGGTATGCATGATGTGGCACCCTGCCAGCAGGGTGTGATGGGGCCAATGGACACCCCGGTGTTGTGACAGGCTCTCAACACGGATGACCCATGTGAGGTGGCTTTTTGCCAGGCAGGGTGTGACTGAGCTGAGGTGACATCTGGCAGCCATTACAGCCTCACCACATGGCTGACCCATGCATGGTGGCATCCTGTTGGGCTGGATGTGCCTGGGCCTAGGTGACAGCCGGTTGCCATGAGGGCCATGCCACAAGTGTGACCCTTGTGAGATGGCACTCTGGTGGGTGGGGTGTGCATGGGCCTAGGTGCCACCTGGTGGCTGAGAGGGCCTCACAACCCAGGTGACCCTCACGAGATGGCACCCTGCCTGATGGGGTGTGCCCAATTCAAGGTGATACCTGATGGTCATGACAGCATCACCACATGCATGGCATGCCCAAGGTGGTACACTGTTGGGCTGTGTTTGATAATCCTAGGTGACACCCTGTGGCCGTCATGGCCTTGCCATGTGGGTGGCATGCACGAAGTGGCTCCTGGCCGGACATGGTGTCCCTGGGCTGAGGTGAGACCTGGCAACACTGACGGCCTCACCACATGGCTTACACATGTAAGGTGGCACCCCACAGGGTGGATGTGCCTGGGCTGAGGTGAGGCCTGATATCCCTGATGGCCTCACCACGTGGGTGAATCACATGAGTTGACACCCCACCAGGCAGGGTGTGGTGGGGCTGAAGTGACACCCAGCAGCCATAATGGCCTTGCACTGTGGGTGGAACCTGCAAAGTGCCACCACTCTTGGCAGGGTGTAAGGGTGCCAAGGTGACACATGGTGCTGTGATGGCCCAGCTACATGGGTGGCAAGTGCAAGGTTGCACCCAACCAGGTGGGGTGTTACAGGGCCGAGGTGGCACCTGGTGGCTGTGATGGCCTCACCACTTGGGTGGCACACACATGGTAGCACCCTGCCAGGCAAGGTGCGATGGGGCCAATGGACACCCTGTGGCTGTGACAGCCTCACAACCCTGGTGACCTATACTAGGAGGCTTCCTGCTGCGCAGGTTGTGACTGAGCTGAGGTAACACCCGGCAGCAGTGATGGCCTTGCCACATGGGTGACCTGCAAGAGGTGGCACCATGCTTTGTGGGTTGTGACCAGGCCAAGGGGACACCTGGCGGCCATGACAGCCACACCACAATCGTAGCAAGTGTGAGATTGCACCCTGCAGGCTGCAGTGTGAGCAGGCCAAAGTGATCCACAGCAGCTGTGAGAGCCACATCACATGGGTGACCCTTGCAAATTGGCACCCTGTTAGGTGGTGTGTGACTGGTCCAAGGTGATGCCCAGTGGCCATGAGGACCTCACCACATGGGTGACCCACATGAGCTGGCACCCTGCCTGGCAGGGTGTAACCAGGCCAAGGTGACATCTGGTGGCATAGAGGTGCTCACAACGTGAGTAACCATACGAGGTGGCATCTCACATGGTGGGGTATACCCAGATTGAGTTGACACACTTTGACTGAGACAGACTTGCAGCACAGGTGGCATGCACCAGGTGACACCCCACTGTGCAGTGTGTGATCGGGCTGAGGTGACACCTGGTGGCTGTGATGGTCTCATCCTGAGGGAAGCACATGCTAGTTGACACCCTGGCAGGTGGGTATTGACCAGTAAGAGGTGACACCCAGTGGCCGTGATGGCCTCACTACATGGGGGACACACAGAGATGACATGGTGCCAGGTGTGGTGTCACAGGGACAAGGTGGCACCTAGTGGTGTGATTGCCTAGCTATGCAGGTGGCACATCAAGGTGGCACCTGGCAGGGTGGGGAATGACGGGGCTGAAGTGACACCCAGTGGCCATGATGGCCTAGCCATGTGAGTAGCATGCACTATGTAGCACCCCATCGGGCAGTGTCTGAGTGGGCTTAGGTGACACCTCGCGGCCTTGATAGCCTCACCATGCTGGTGACATGGGTGAGGTAGCACCTTGCCTGGTGGGGTGTGACGTGGCTGAGATGACACATGGTGGTCATGATCCCTTGCCTCTTAGGTGGCTCTAGCATGGTGGCACCCTGCTGTGAATGCTATGAAGGGGTCAAGGTGACATCCCATGGCTATGACAGCCTCACCACATGGGTGACCCAAGTGAGGTGGCTCCCCACAAGACATGGTGTGACTGAGCTAAGCTGTCACCCAGGGGCAGTGATGGCTTCTCCATGCAGGTGACCCATACGAGGTTGTACCCCGCTGGGTGGTGTGTGAAGCAACCAGGGTGACACCTGGTGGCTGTGAGGGCCTCATCACGTGGGTGATCTGTGCATGGTGGCTCCCCACCAGGCATTGTGTGCTCAGGCAGAGGAGACATCTGGCAGCCATGACAGCCTCACCATACAGTTGACCTTTGCCAGGTGGCAACCTGCGGGGTGGGGTGTGACCATGCAGACGTGACACCCAGTGGTGTGACCACCTTGCCATGCAGGTGCCATGTTGAGGTGACATTCTCCTGGGCAGGGAGTGACGGGGCTGAACATTGGTGGCCGTGAGTGCTGCACCATGTGGGTGGCACATGCTAGGTGACATCCCAATGGGCAAGGTGTACCCAGGTTTAGATGACACTCAGTGGCTGTGAAGGCCTCACAACACAGGTGACCCATGCGATTTGGAATCCTGCATGGTGTGTTGTGACTGGGTTGACATGACACAGCGACCAGATTGGACTTGCAATGTGGGTGGCATGCATGAGGTTAGCCCTGCCAGGTAGGGTGTGATCGGGCTGAGGTGACACCCGGCAGCCATGATGGGCTTGCCACATGGATGGCACACAAGAGATGACACCCCACTGGTCATGGTGTCATGGGGATGAGGTAAAACACTATGGCTGTTACTGCCTCACCATGTGGGTAGCACATGTGAGGTCACACCCCACCAGGCCTAGAGTGATGGGGCCAAAGGGAAACATGGTGGCTGAGATGACTTGCCACGTGGGTGGCTAGTACGAGGTGGCACCCAGCTGTGCGTGGTGTGAACGGGCCAAGATGACACCCGGCAGCCGTGACAGCCTTGCCACGCCGGTTACCCCTGTGTGGTGGCATCCTACTGGGTGGCGTATGACTGGGCCAAGGTGACAACCAGCAGCCATGAAGGCCTCACTACATGGGTGACATTCGTGAGTTGAAACCCCGCTGGGTGGGGTGTGCCCAGGCCTAGGTGAAACATGGCTGCCGTGAGGGCCTCAACACACTGGTGACCCGCATGAGGTGGTATCCTGCTGGGTGGGGTGTGCCCATGCCGAGGTGACATCTGGTTGCTGTGATTGCCCTGCAACGTGGGTTACCAGTGCTGGGTGGGGTGAACCCAGGTTGAGGTGACACATGGTTGGTGTGACAGATGAGCAATATGGGTGGCATGCGAAAGGTGACTCTCCACTGGGGAGGGTGTGACCAGGCTGAGGTGACACCTTGTGGCTGTGATGGCCTTGCCATGTGGGTGGCATGTATGAGGTAGCACCCCACCAGGTAGGGAGTGATGGGGCCGAGGTTCCACCAGGCCACTGTAATGTCCTCAACATGCGGGTGACCAATGAGATGTAGCATCCCACCAGGTGGGGTGTGCCCAGGCCTAGGTGACACCTGGCAGCCATGAAGGCCTCACATTTCAGGTGACTCATGCGAAGTGGCATTGCACACGGCAAGGTGCACCTGGGTTGAGGTGACACATGATGACTGTGATGGACTCACAACACGTGTGGCTTGCATGAGGTGACACACTGGAGGACAGTGTGTGATTGAGCTAAGGTGACACCTGGTGGCTGTGGTGTCCTCATCACATGGGTGGCATGCAAGAGATGACACCCCACCAGGTGTGGTGTCATGGGGATGAGGTGACAGCTAGTGGCTGTGACTGCATTGTCATGTGGGTGGCACATGTGAGGTAGCACCCCATCAGGTAGGGAGAGTTGGGGCCGAGGTGACACATGGTGGCTGTGACGGCCTCACCACATGGGTGATCTGCATGAGGTGGCATTCCACCATGAGGTGTGTGTCTGGGCCATTTTGACACCCAGTGGCTGTGAAGTCCTCACCACGTGGGTGGCTCATGCAAGGTTTCACCCTGCCAGGTGGTGTGTTATGGGGCTGAGGTGACACGCCATGGTCATGATGACCTTGCCATGCTGGTGACATTTGTGAGGTTTTACCTGACCTGGTGGGGTTTGACAGGACTGATGTGACACCTGGCGGCCATGATGGGTTTGCCTCACAGGTGACCCGTGTGAGGTGGCACCCTGATGGGTGGAGTACAATGGGGCTGAGGTGACACCTGGTGGCTGTGACGGCCTTGCAATGTGGGTGGCCTGTACGAGGTAGCACCCCACCAGGTAGGGAGTGATGGGGCCGAGGTTCCACCAGGCCACAGTAATGTCCTGAACATGCGGGTGACTGATGAGATGTAGCATCCCACCAGGTGGGGTGTGCCCAGGCCTAGGTGACACCTGGCAGTGTGTGGGCCTCACCAAATGGGTGACCCTGGCTGGCTGGAACCCCACTGGGCAGGTGTTTCTGGGCCAAGGTCAAACACAGTTTCTGTGATGGCCTCACCACATGGGTGGCACCCCACCAGGTTGGGTGTGCCCAGGCTAAGGTGACACTCAGGGGCCATGACAGCCTTACCACGTGGGTGACCAGTGTGATGTGGCAACCTGTTGGGCAGCACATGACTGTGCCAAAGTGACACCTGGTGGCTGTGATGGCCTCACCATGCAGGTGACCTGTACAAGGCCTCACCACATGGGGCATGCATGAGGTTGCTCTCCACTGGGCAGAGTGTCCCAAGGCCGAGGTGACACCTGGTGGCCATGATGGCCTCACCATGCGGATGGCACATGTGGAGTGGCATCCCTCTCGATGGGAGTTGCCCAGGCCGAGGTCAAACCCCACTTCCATTATGGCCTCAAAACGTGGGTGACCCACATGAGGTTGCACCCAGCTGGGCGGGTTGTGCCAGTTCTGAGGTGAAACCCAGTGGGCATCTAGGCCTAGCCACACGGGAGACCCACACATGGTGGCACACAGCCAGGCAGTGTGTAACTGGGCTGAGGGGACCCCCAGTGTCCATTACGGCCTTGCCTCATGGGTGATATGTGTGAAGTGGCACTCTGTTGGGTGGGGTGTGACCAGGCCTAAGTGACACCCTGGCCATGAGGGTCTTGCCATGTGCATCACCTGCATGAGGTGGCTCCCCACTGGGCAGGTTGTGAAGTGGCCGAGGTGAAACTCGGCATCCTGACCACATCGCCATGCAGGTGGCATGTGCGATGTGTCACCGTGATGGGTGGGGTGTGCCCAGGTCTAGGTGACACCCAGCTGCCATGCAGGCCTCATCAGGCAGATGCACCACAGTATGTGGCACTCCTCCAGTTGGTGTGTGCCCAGGCGAAGGTGAATCCCATCCTTCATGAGGGCATCAACATGTGGGTGACCCATGCGAGGTGGCAGCCCCCAGGTGATGTGTGACTGGGCTGAGGCAACACCCAATGGCATGACAGCCTCACCACATAGGTGACCCTGGTGTGGTGGCATCCCACCAGGCGGTGTGTGCCCAGGCCAATGTCAAACACAGCTTCTGTGATGGCCTTGCCACTCGGGTGACAGGGGCAAGGTGGCTCCCCATCAGGTGGCGTGTGCCTGGGCTGAGGTGACAGCCAGCCGCTATGATGTACTTGCCACGTGGGTTACCTATGTGAGGTGGCACCCCACTGGGTGGATATGCCCAGGTTGATGTGACACCTGGCAGCCCTGATGGCCACAGCACGTGGGGGACTGATGTGACGTGGCACTCTGCTAGGTGGGGTGTGATGGATCTGATGTGACATCTGGCAGCCATAATGGCCTTGCAACATGGGTGGCACATGCAAAGTGGCACACCGCAGGTGGGATGTGAGGGGGTCTAGGTACCCCCGGTGGATTTGACGGTGCAGCTATGTGTGTGACAAGTGCAAGGGTGCTCCCATCAGGGTGGGGTGTTACTGGACCGAGGTTACACCTTGTGACCATAATGGCCTCAGCACTTGGGTGGTATGCATGATGTGGCACCCTGCCAGCAGGGTGTGATGGGGCCAATGGACACCCCGTGGTTGTGACAGGCTCTCAACACGGATGACCCATGTGAGGTGGCTTTTTGCCAGGCAGGGTGTGACTGAGCTGAGGTGACATCTGGCAGCCATTACAGCCTCACCACATGGCTGACCCATGCATGGTGGCATCCTGTTGGGCTGGATGTGCCTGGGCCTAGGTGACAGCCGGTTGCCATGAGGGCCATGCCACAAGTGTGACCCTTGTGAGATGGCACTCTGGTGGGTGGGGTGTGCATGGGCCTAGGTGCCACCTGGTGGCTGAGAGGGCCTCACAACCCAGGTGACCCTCACGAGATGGCACCCTGCCTGATGGGGTGTGCCCAATTCAAGGTGATACCTGATGGTCATGACAGCATCACCACATGCATGGCATGCCCAAGGTGGTACACTGTTGGGCTGTGTTTGATAATCCTAGGTGACACCCTGTGGCCATCATGGCCTTGCCATGTGGGTGGCATGCACGAAGTGGCTCCTGGCCGGACATGGTGTCCCTGGGCTGAGGTGAGACCTGGCAACACTGACGGCCTCACCACATGGCTTACACATGTAAGGTGGCACCCCACAGGGTGGATGTGCCTGGGCTGAGGTGAGGCCTGATATCCCTGATGGCCTCACCACGTGGGTGAATCACATGAGTTGACACCCCACCAGGCAGGGTGTGGTGGGGCTGAAGTGACACCCAGCAGCCATAATGGCCTTGCACTGTGGGTGGAACCTGCAAAGTGCCACCGCTCTTGGCAGGGTGTAAGGGTGCCAAGGTGACACATGGTGCTGTGATGGCCCAGCTACATGGGTGGCAAGTGCAAGGTTGCACCCAACCAGGTGGGGTGTTACAGGGCCGAGGTGGCACCTGGTGGCTGTGATGGCCTCACCACTTGGGTGGCACACACATGGTAGCACCCTGCCAGGCAAGGTGCGATGGGGCCAATGGACACCCTGTGGCTGTGACAGCCTCACAACCCTGGTGACCTATACTAGGAGGCTTCCTGCAGCGCAGGTTGTGACTGAGCTGAGGTAACACCCGGCAGCAGTGATGGCCTTGCCACATGGGTGACCTGCAAGAGGTGGCACCATGCTTTGTGGGTTGTGACCAGGCCAAGGGGACACCTGGCGGCCATGACAGCCACACCACAATCGTAGCAAGTGTGAGATTGCACCCTGCAGGCTGCAGTGTGAGCAGGCCAAAGTGATCCACAGCAGCTGTGAGAGCCACATCACATGGGTGACCCTTGCAAATTGGCACCCTGTTAGGTGGTGTGTGACTGGTCCAAGGTGATGCCCAGTGGCCATGAGGACCTCACCACATGGGTGACCCACATGAGCTGGCACCCTGCCTGGCAGGGTGTAACCAGGCCAAGGTGACATCTGGTGGCATAGAGGTGCTCACAACGTGAGTAACCATACGAGGTGGCATCTCACATGGTGGGGTATACCCAGATTGAGGTGACACACTTTGAGACAGACTTGCAGCACAGGTGGCATGCACCAGGTGACACCCCACTGTGCAGTGTGTGATCGGGCTGAGGTGACACCTGGTGGCTGTGATGGTCTCATCCTGAGGGAAGCACATGCTAGTTGACACCCTGGCAGGTGGGTATTGACCAGGAAGAGGTGACACCCAGTGGCCGTGATGGCCTCACTACATGGGGGACACACAGAGATGACATGGTGCCAGGTGTGGTGTCACAGGGACAAGGTGGCACCTAGTGGTGTGATTGCCTAGCTATGCAGGTGGCACATCAAGGTGGCACCTGGCAGGGTGGGGAATGACGGGGCTGAAGTGACACCCAGTGGCCATGATGGCCTAGCCATGTGAGTAGCATGCACTATGTAGCACCCCATCGGGCAGTGTCTGAGTGGGCTTAGGTGACACCTCGCGGCCTTGATAGCCTCACCATGCTGGTGACATGGGTGAGGTAGCACCTTGCCTGGTGGGGTGTGACGTGGCTGAGATGACACATGGTGGTCATGATCCCTTGCCTCTTAGGTGGCTCTAGCATGGTGGCACCCTGCTGTGAATGCTATGAAGGGGTCAAGGTGACATCCCATGGCTATGACAGCCTCACCACATGGGTGACCCAAGTGAGGTGGCTCCCCACAAGACATGGTGTGACTGAGCTAAGCTGTCACCCAGGGGCAGTGATGGCTTCTCCATGCAGGTGACCCATACGAGGTTGTACCCCGCTGGGTGGTGTGTGAAGCAACCAGGGTGACACCTGGTGGCTGTGAGGGCCTCATCACGTGGGTGATCTGTGCATGGTGGCTCCCCACCAGGCATTGTGTGCTCAGGCAGAGGAGACATCTGGCAGCCATGACAGCCTCACCATACAGTTGACCTTTGCCAGGTGGCAACCTGCGGGGTGGGGTGTGACCATGCAGACGTGACACCCAGTGGTGTGACCACCTTGCCATGCAGGTGCCATGTTGAGGTGACATTCTCCTGGGCAGGGAGTGACGGGGCTGAACATTGGTGGCCGTGAGTGCTGCACCATGTGGGTGGCACATGCTAGGTGACATCCCAATGGGCAAGGTGTACCCAGGTCGAGATGACACTCAGTGGCTGTGAAGGCCTCACAACACAGGTGACCCATGCGATTTGGAATCCTGCATGGTGTGTTGTGACTGGGTTGACATGACACAGCGACCAGATTGGACTTGCAATGTGGGTGGCATGCATGAGGTTAGCCCTGCCAGGTAGGGTGTGATCGGGCTGAGGTGACACCCGGCAGCCATGATGGGCTTGCCACATGGATGGCACACAAGAGATGACACCCCACTGGTCATGGTGTCATGGGGATGAGGTAAAACACTATGGCTGTTACTGCCTCACCATGTGGGTAGCACATGTGAGGTCACACCCCACCAGGCCTAGAGTGATGGGGCCAAAGGGAAACATGGTGGCTGAGATGACTTGCCACGTGGGTGGCTAGTACGAGGTGGCACCCAGCTGTGCGTGGTGTGAACGGGCCAAGATGACACCCGGCAGCCGTGACAGCCTTGCCACGCCGGTTACCCCTGTGTGGTGGCATCCTACTGGGTGGCGTATGACTGGGCCAAGGTGACAACCAGCAGCCATGAAGGCCTCACTACATGGGTGACATTCGTGAGTTGAAACCCCACTGGGTGGGGTGTGCCCAGGCCTAGGTGAAACATGGCTGCCGTGAGGGCCTCAACACACTGGTGACCCGCATGAGGTGGTATCCTGCTGGGTGGGGTGTGCCCATGCCGAGGTGACATCTGGTTGCTGTGATTGCCCTGCAACGTGGGTTACCAGTGCTGGGTGGGGTGAACCCAGGTTGAGGTGACACATGGTTGGTGTGACAGATGAGCAATATGGGTGGCATGCGAAAGGTGACTCTCCACTGGGGAGGGTGTGACCAGGCTGAGGTGACACCTTGTGGCTGTGATGGCCTTGCCATGTGGGTGGCATGTATGAGGTAGCACCCCACCAGGTAGGGAGTGATGGGGCCGAGGTTCCACCAGGCCACTGTAATGTCCTCAACATGCGGGTGACCAATGAGATGTAGCATCCCACCAGGTGGGGTGTGCCCAGGCCTAGGTGACACCTGGCAGCCATGAAGGCCTCACATTTCAGGTGACTCATGCGAAGTGGCATTGCACACGGCAAGGTGCACCTGGGTTGAGGTGACACATGATGACTGTGATGGACTCACAACACGTGTGGCTTGCATGAGGTGACACACTGGAGGACAGTGTGTGATTGAGCTAAGGTGACACCTGGTGGCTGTGGTGTCCTCATCACATGGGTGGCATGCAAGAGATGACACCCCACCAGGTGTGGTGTCATGGGGATGAGGTGACAGCTAGTGGCTGTGACTGCATTGTCATGTGGGTGGCACATGTGAGGTAGCACCCCATCAGGTAGGGAGAGTTGGGGCCGAGGTGACACATGGTGGCTGTGACGGCCTCACCACATGGGTGATCTGCATGAGGTGGCATTCCACCATGAGGTGTGTGTCTGGGCCATTTTGACACCCAGTGGCTGTGAAGTCCTCACCACGTGGGTGGCTCATGCAAGGTTTCACCCTGCCAGGTGGTGTGTTATGGGGCTGAGGTGACACGCCATGGTCATGATGACCTTGCCATGCTGGTGACATTTGTGAGGTTTTACCTGACCTGGTGGGGTTTGACAGGACTGATGTGACACCTGGCGGCCATGATGGGTTTGCCTCACAGGTGACCCGTGTGAGGTGGCACCCTGATGGGTGGAGTACAATGGGGCTGAGGTGACACCTGGTGGCTGTGACGGCCTTGCAATGTGGGTGGCCTGTACGAGGTAGCACCCCACCAGGTAGGGAGTGATGGGGCCGAGGTTCCACCAGGCCACAGTAATGTCCTGAACATGCGGGTGACCGATGAGATGTAGCATCCCACCAGGTGGGGTGTGCCCAGGCCTAGGTGACACCTGGCAGTGTGTGGGCCTCACCAAATGGGTGACCCTGGCTGGCTGGAACCCCACTGGGCAGGTGTTTCTGGGCCAAGGTCAAACACAGTTTCTGTGATGGCCTCACCACATGGGTGGCACCCCACCAGGTTGGGTGTGCCCAGGCTAAGGTGACACTCAGGGGCCATGACAGCCTTACCACGTGGGTGACCAGTGTGATGTGGCAACCTGTTGGGCAGCACATGACTGTGCCAAAGTGACACCTGGTGGCTGTGATGGCCTCACCATGCAGGTGACCTGTACAAGGCCTCACCACATGGGTGGCATGCATGAGGTTGCTCTCCACTGGGCAGAGTGTCCCAAGGCCGAGGTGACACCTGGTGGCCATGATGGCCTCACCATGCGGATGGCACATGTGGAGTGGCATCCCTCTCGATGGGAGTTGCCCAGGCCGAGGTCAAACCCCACTTCCATTATGGCCTCAAAACGTGGGTGACCCACATGAGGTTGCACCCAGCTGGGCGGGTTGTGCCAGTTCTGAGGTGAAACCCAGTGGGCATCTAGGCCTAGCCACACGGGAGACCCACACATGGTGGCACACAGCCAGGCAGTGTGTAACTGGGCTGAGGGGACCCCCAGTGTCCATTACGGCCTTGCCTCATGGGTGATATGTGTGAAGTGGCACTCTGTTGGGTGGGGTGTGACCAGGCCTAAGTGACACCCTGGCCATGAGGGTCTTGCCATGTGCATCACCTGCATGAGGTGGCTCCCCACTGGGCAGGTTGTGAAGTGGCCGAGGTGAAACTCGGCATCCTGACCACATCACCATGCAGGTGGCATGTGCGATGTGTCACCGTGATGGGTGGGGTGTGCCCAGGTCTAGGTGACACCCAGCTGCCATGCAGGCCTCATCAGGCAGATGCACCACAGTATGTGGCACTCCTCCAGTTGGTGTGTGCCCAGGCGAAGGTGAATCCCATCCTTCATGAGGGCATCAACATGTGGGTGACCCATGCGAGGTGGCAGCCCCCAGGTGATGTGTGACTGGGCTGAGGCAACACCCAATGGCATGACAGCCTCACCACATAGGTGACCCTGGTGTGGTGGCATCCCACCAGGCGGTGTGTGCCCAGGCCAATGTCAAACACAGCTTCTGTGATGGCCTTGCCTCTCGGGTGACAGGGGCAAGGTGGCTCCCCATCAGGTGGCGTGTGCCTGGGCTGAGGTGACAGCCAGCCGCTATGATGTACTTGCCACGTGGGTTACCTATGTGAGGTGGCACCCCACTGGGTGGATATGCCCAGGTTGATGTGACACCTGGCAGCCCTGATGGCCACAGCACGTGGGGGACTGATGTGACGTGGCACTCTGCTAGGTGGGGTGTGATGGATCTGATGTGACATCTGGCAGCCATAATGGCCTTGCAACATGGGTGGCACATGCAAAGTGGCACACCGCAGGTGGGATGTGAGGGGGTCTAGGTACCCCCAGTGGATTTGACGGTGCAGCTATGTGTGTGACAAGTGCAAGGGTGCTCCCATCAGGGTGGGGTGTTACTGGACCGAGGTTACACCTTGTGACCATAATGGCCTCAGCACTTGGGTGGTATGCATGATGTGGCACCCTGCCAGCAGGGTGTGATGGGGCCAATGGACACCCCGTGGTTGTGACAGGCTCTCAACACGGATGACCCATGTGAGGTGGCTTTTTGCCAGGCAGGGTGTGACTGAGCTGAGGTGACATCTGGCAGCCATTACAGCCTCACCACATGGCTGACCCATGCATGGTGGCATCCTGTTGGGCTGGATGTGCCTGGGCCTAGGTGACAGCCGGTTGCCATGAGGGCCATGCCACAAGTGTGACCCTTGTGAGATGGCACTCTGGTGGGTGGGGTGTGCATGGGCCTAGGTGCCACCTGGTGGCTGAGAGGGCCTCACAACCCAGGTGACCCTCACGAGATGGCACCCTGCCTGATGGGGTGTGCCCAATTCAAGGTGATACCTGATGGTCATGACAGCATCACCACATGCATGGCATGCCCAAGGTGGTACACTGTTGGGCTGTGTTTGATAATCCTAGGTGACACCCTGTGGCCGTCATGGCCTTGCCATGTGGGTGGCATGCACGAAGTGGCTCCTGGCCGGACATGGTGTCCCTGGGCTGAGGTGAGACCTGGCAACACTGACGGCCTCACCACATGGCTTACACATGTAAGGTGGCACCCCACAGGGTGGATGTGCCTGGGCTGAGGTGAGGCCTGATATCCCTGATGGCCTCACCACGTGGGTGAATCACATGAGTTGACACCCCACCAGGCAGGGTGTGGTGGGGCTGAAGTGACACCCAGCAGCCGTAATGGCCTTGCACTGTGGGTGGAACCTGCAAAGTGCCACCGCTCTTGGCAGGGTGTAAGGGTGCCAAGGTGACACATGGTGCTGTGATGGCCCAGCTACATGGGTGGCAAGTGCAAGGTTGCACCCAACCAGGTGGGGTGTTACAGGGCCGAGGTGGCACCTGGTGGCTGTGATGGCCTCACCACTTGGGTGGCACACACATGGTAGCACCCTGCCAGGCAAGGTGCGATGGGGCCAATGGACACCCTGTGGCTGTGACAGCCTCACAACCCTGGTGACCTATACTAGGAGGCTTCCTGCTGCGCAGGTTGTGACTGAGCTGAGGTAACACCCGGCAGCAGTGATGGCCTTGCCACATGGGTGACCTGCAAGAGGTGGCACCATGCTTTGTGGGTTGTGACCAGGCCAAGGGGACACCTGGCGGCCATGACAGCCACACCACAATCGTAGCAAGTGTGAGATTGCACCCTGCAGGCTGCAGTGTGAGCAGGCCAAAGTGATCCACAGCAGCTGTGAGAGCCACATCACATGGGTGACCCTTGCAAATTGGCACCCTGTTAGGTGGTGTGTGACTGGTCCAAGGTGATGCCCAGTGGCCATGAGGACCTCACCACATGGGTGACCCACATGAGCTGGCACCCTGCCTGGCAGGGTGTAACCAGGCCAAGGTGACATCTGGTGGCATAGAGGTGCTCACAACGTGAGTAACCATACGAGGTGGCATCTCACATGGTGGGGTATACCCAGATTGAGTTGACACACTTTGACTGAGACAGACTTGCAGCACAGGTGGCATGCACCAGGTGACACCCCACTGTGCAGTGTGTGATCGGGCTGAGGTGACACCTGGTGGCTGTGATGGTCTCATCCTGAGGGAAGCACATGCTAGTTGACACCCTGGCAGGTGGGTATTGACCAGGAAGAGGTGACACCCAGTGGCCGTGATGGCCTCACTACATGGGGGACACACAGAGATGACATGGTGCCAGGTGTGGTGTCACAGGGACAAGGTGGCACCTAGTGGTGTGATTGCCTAGCTATGCAGGTGGCACATCAAGGTGGCACCTGGCAGGGTGGGGAATGACGGGGCTGAAGTGACACCCAGTGGCCATGATGGCCTAGCCATGTGAGTAGCATGCACTATGTAGCACCCCATCGGGCAGTGTCTGAGTGGGCTTAGGTGACACCTCGCGGCCTTGATAGCCTCACCATGCTGGTGACATGGGTGAGGTAGCACCTTGCCTGGTGGGGTGTGACGTGGCTGAGATGACACATGGTGGTCATGATCCCTTGCCTCTTAGGTGGCTCTAGCATGGTGGCACCCTGCTGTGAATGCTATGAAGGGGTCAAGGTGACATCCCATGGCTAGGACAGCCTCACCACATGGGTGACCCAAGTGAGGTGGCTCCCCACAAGACATGGTGTGACTGAGCTAAGCTGTCACCCAGGGGCAGTGATGGCTTCTCCATGCAGGTGACCCATACGAGGTTGTACCTCGCTGGGTGGTGTGTGAAGCAACCAGGGTGACACCTGGTGGCTGTGAGGGCCTCATCACGTGGGTGATCTGTGCATGGTGGCTCCCCACCAGGCATTGTGTGCTCAGGCAGAGGAGACATCTGGCAGCCATGACAGCCTCACCATACAGTTGACCTTTGCCAGGTGGCAACCTGTGGGGTGGGGTGTGACCATGCAGACGTGACACCCAGTGGTGTGACCACCTTGCCATGCAGGTGCCATGTTGAGGTGACATTCTCCTGGGCAGGGAGTGACGGGGCTGAACATTGGTGGCCGTGAGTGCTGCACCATGTGGGTGGCACATGCTAGGTGACATCCCAATGGGCAAGGTGTACCCAGGTCGAGATGACACTCAGTGGCTGTGAAGGCCTCACAACACAGGTGACCCATGCGATTTGGAATCCTGCATGGTGTGTTGTGACTGGGTTGACATGACACAGCGACCAGATTGGACTTGCAATGTGGGTGGCATGCATGAGGTTAGCCCTGCCAGGTAGGGTGTGATCGGGCTGAGGTGACACCCGGCAGCCATGATGGGCTTGCCACATGGATGGCACACAAGAGATGACACCCCACTGGTCATGGTGTCATGGGGATGAGGTAAAACACTATGGCTGTTACTGCCTCACCATGTGGGTAGCACATGTGAGGTCACACCCCACCAGGCCTAGAGTGATGGGGCCAAAGGGAAACATGGTGGCTGAGATGACTTGCCACGTGGGTGGCTAGTACGAGGTGGCACCCAGCTGTGCGTGGTGTGAACGGGCCAAGATGACACCCGGCAGCCGTGACAGCCTTGCCACGCCGGTTACCCCTGTGTGGTGGCATCCTACTGGGTGGCGTATGACTGGGCCAAGGTGACAACCAGCAGCCATGAAGGCCTCACTACATGGGTGACATTCATGAGTTGAAACCCCACTGGGTGGGGTGTGCCCAGGCCTAGGTGAAACATGGCTGCCGTGAGGGCCGCAACACACTGGTGACCCGCATGAGGTGGTATCCTGCTGGGTGGGGTGTGCCCATGCCGAGGTGACATCTGGTTGCTGTGATTGCCCTGCAACGTGGGTTACCAGTGCTGGGTGGGGTGAACCCAGGTTGAGGTGACACATGGTTGGTGTGACAGATGAGCAATATGGGTGGCATGCGAAAGGTGACTCTCCACTGGGGAGGGTGTGACCAGGCTGAGGTGACACCTTGTGGCTGTGATGGCCTTGCCATGTGGGTGGCATGTATGAGGTAGCACCCCACCAGGTAGGGAGTGATGGGGCCGAGGTTCCACCAGGCCACTGTAATGTCCTCAACATGCGGGTGACCAATGAGATGTAGCATCCCACCAGGTGGGGTGTGCCCAGGCCTAGGTGACACCTGGCAGCCATGAAGGCCTCACATTTCAGGTGACTCATGCGAAGTGGCATTGCACACGGCAAGGTGCACCTGGGTTGAGGTGACACATGATGACTGTGATGGACTCACAACACGTGTGGCTTGCATGAGGTGACACACTGGAGGACAGTGTGTGATTGAGCTAAGGTGACACCTGGTGGCTGTGGTGTCCTCATCACATGGGTGGCATGCAAGAGATGACACCCCACCAGGTGTGGTGTCATGGGGATGAGGTGACAGCTAGTGGCTGTGACTGCATTGTCATGTGGGTGGCACATGTGAGGTAGCACCCCATCAGGTAGGGAGAGTTGGGGCCGAGGTGACACATGGTGGCTGTGACGGCCTCACCACATGGGTGATCTGCATGAGGTGGCATTCCACCATGAGGTGTGTGTCTGGGCCATTTTGACACCCAGTGGCTGTGAAGTCCTCACCACGTGGGTGGCTCATGCAAGGTTTCACCCTGCCAGGTGGTGTGTTATGGGGCTGAGGTGACACGCCATGGTCATGATGACCTTGCCATGCTGGTGACATTTGTGAGGTTTTACCTGACCTGGTGGGGTTTGACAGGACTGATGTGACACCTGGCGGCCATGATGGGTTTGCCTCACAGGTGACCCGTGTGAGGTGGCACCCTGATGGGTGGAGTACAATGGGGCTGAGGTGACACCTGGTGGCTGTGACGGCCTTGCAATGTGGGTGGCCTGTACGAGGTAGCACCCCACCAGGTAGGGAGTGATGGGGCCGAGGTTCCACCAGGCCACAGTAATGTCCTGAACATGCGGGTGACCGATGAGATGTAGCATCCCACCAGGTGGGGTGTGCCCAGGCCTAGGTGACACCTGGCAGTGTGTGGGCCTCACCAAATGGGTGACCCTGGCTGGCTGGAACCCCACTGGGCAGGTGTTTCTGGGCCAAGGTCAAACACAGTTTCTGTGATGGCCTCACCACATGGGTGGCACCCCACCAGGTTGGGTGTGCCCAGGCTAAGGTGACACTCAGGGGCCATGACAGCCTTACCACGTGGGTGACCAGTGTGATGTGGCAACCTGTTGGGCAGCACATGACTGTGCCAAAGTGACACCTGGTGGCTGTGATGGCCTCACCATGCAGGTGACCTGTACAAGGCCTCACCACATGGGGCATGCATGAGGTTGCTCTCCACTGGGCAGAGTGTCCCAAGGCCGAGGTGACACCTGGTGGCCATGATGGCCTCACCATGCGGATGGCACATGTGGAGTGGCATCCCTCTCGATGGGAGTTGCCCAGGCCGAGGTCAAACCCCACTTCCATTATGGCCTCAAAACGTGGGTGACCCACATGAGGTTGCACCCAGCTGGGCGGGTTGTGCCAGTTCTGAGGTGAAACCCAGTGGGCATCTAGGCCTAGCCACACGGGAGACCCACACATGGTGGCACACAGCCAGGCAGTGTGTAACTGGGCTGAGGGGACCCCCAGTGTCCATTACGGCCTTGCCTCATGGGTGATATGTGTGAAGTGGCACTCTGTTGGGTGGGGTGTGACCAGGCCTAAGTGACACCCTGGCCATGAGGGTCTTGCCATGTGCATCACCTGCATGAGGTGGCTCCCCACTGGGCAGGTTGTGAAGTGGCCGAGGTGAAACTCGGCATCCTGACCACATCGCCATGCAGGTGGCATGTGCGATGTGTCACCGTGATGGGTGGGGTGTGCCCAGGTCTAGGTGACACCCAGCTGCCATGCAGGCCTCATCAGGCAGATGCACCACAGTATGTGGCACTCCTCCAGTTGGTGTGTGCCCAGGCGAAGGTGAATCCCATCCTTCATGAGGGCATCAACATGTGGGTGACCCATGCGAGGTGGCAGCCCCCAGGTGATGTGTGACTGGGCTGAGGCAACACCCAATGGCATGACAGCCTCACCACATAGGTGACCCTGGTGTGGTGGCATCCCACCAGGCGGTGTGTGCCCAGGCCAATGTCAAACACAGCTTCTGTGATGGCCTTGCCACTCGGGTGACAGGGGCAAGGTGGCTCCCCATCAGGTGGCGTGTGCCTGGGCTGAGGTGACAGCCAGCCGCTATGATGTACTTGCCACGTGGGTTACCTATGTGAGGTGGCACCCCACTGGGTGGATATGCCCAGGTTGATGTGACACCTGGCAGCCCTGATGGCCACAGCACGTGGGGGACTGATGTGACGTGGCACTCTGCTAGGTGGGGTGTGATGGATCTGATGTGACATCTGGCAGCCATAATGGCCTTGCAACATGGGTGGCACATGCAAAGTGGCACACCGCAGGTGGGATGTGAGGGGGTCTAGGTACCCCCGGTGGATTTGACGGTGCAGCTATGTGTGTGACAAGTGCAAGGGTGCTCCCATCAGGGTGGGGTGTTACTGGACCGAGGTTACACCTTGTGACCATAATGGCCTCAGCACTTGGGTGGTATGCATGATGTGGCACCCTGCCAGCACGGTGTGATGGGGCCAATGGACACCCCGTGGTTGTGACAGGCTCTCAACACGGATGACCCATGTGAGGTGGCTTTTTGCCAGGCAGGGTGTGACTGAGCTGAGGTGACATCTGGCAGCCATTACAGCCTCACCACATGGGTGACACATGCATGGTGGCATCCTGTTGGGCTGGATGTGCCTGGGCCTAGGTGACAGCCGGTTGCCATGAGGGCCATGCCACAAGTGTGACCCTTGTGAGATGGCACTCTGGTGGGTGGGGTGTGCATGGGTCTAGGTGCCACCTGGTGGCTGAGAGGGCCTCACAACCCAGGTGACCCTCACGAGATGGCACCCTGCCTGATGGGGTGTGCCCAATTCAAGGTGATACCTGATGGTCATGACAGCATCACCACATGCATGGCATGCCCAAGGTGGTACACTGTTGGGCTGTGTTTGATAATCCTAGGTGACACCCTGTGGCCGTCATGGCCTTGCCATGTGGGTGGCATGCACGAAGTGGCTCCTGGCCGGACATGGTGTCCCTGGGCTGAGGTGAGACCTGGCAACACTGACGGCCTCACCACATGGCTTACACATGTAAGGTGGCACCCCACAGGGTGGATGTGCCTGGGCTGAGGTGAGGCCTGATATCCCTGATGGCCTCACCACGTGGGTGAATCACATGAGTTGACACCCCACCAGGCAGGGTGTGGTGGGGCTGAAGTGACACCCAGCAGCCGTAATGGCCTTGCACTGTGGGTGGAACCTGCAAAGTGCCACCGCTCTTGGCAGGGTGTAAGGGTGCCAAGGTGACACATGGTGCTGTGATGGCCCAGCTACATGGGTGGCAAGTGCAAGGTTGCACCCAACCAGGTGGGGTGTTACAGGGCCGAGGTGGCACCTGGTGGCTGTGATGGCCTCACCACTTGGGTGGCACACACATGGTAGCACCCTGCCAGGCAAGGTGCGATGGGGCCAATGGACACCCTGTGGCTGTGACAGCCTCACAACCCTGGTGACCTATACTAGGTGGCTTCCTGCTGCGCAGGTTGTGACTGAGCTGAGGTAACACCCGGCAGCAGTGATGGCCTTGCCACATGGGTGACCTGCAAGAGGTGGCACCATGCTTTGTGGGTTGTGACCAGGCCAAGGGGACACCTGGCGGCCATGACAGCCACACCACAATCGTAGCAAGTGTGAGATTGCACCCTGCAGGCTGCAGTGTGAGCAGGCCAAAGTGATCCACAGCAGCTGTGAGAGCCACATCACATGGGTGACCCTTGCAAATTGGCACCCTGTTAGGTGGTGTGTGACTGGTCCAAGGTGATGCCCAGTGGCCATGAGGACCTCACCACATGGGTGACCCACATGAGCTGGCACCCTGCCTGGCAGGGTGTAACCAGGCCAAGGTGACATCTGGTGGCATAGAGGTGCTCACAATGTGAGTAACCATGTGAGGTGGCATCTCACATGGTGGGGTATGCCCGGATTGAGGTGACACACTTTGACCGAGACAGACTTGCAGCACAGGTGGCATGCACCAGGTGACACCCCACTGTGCAGTGTGTGATCGGGCTGAGGTGACACCTGGTGGCTGTGATGGTCTCGTCCTGAGGGAAGCACATGCTAGTTGACACCCTGGCAGGTGGGTATTGACCAGGAAGAGTTGACACCCAGTTGCCGTGTTGGCCTCACTACATGGGGGACACACAAGAGATGACATGGTGCCAGGTGTGGTGTCACAGGGACAAGGTGGCACCTAGTGGTGTGATTGCCTAGCTATGCAGGTGGCACATCAAGGTGGCACCTGGCAGGGTGGGGAATGACGGGGCTGAAGTGACACCCAGTGGCCATGATGGCCTAGCCATGTGAGTAGCATGCACTATGTAGCACCCCATCGGGCAGTGTCTGAGTGGGCTTAGGTGACACCTCGCGGCCTTGATAGCCTCACCATGCTGGTGACATGGGTGAGGTAGCACCTTGCCTGGTGGGGTGTGACGTGGCTGAGATGACACATGGTGGTCATGATCCCTTGCCTCTTAGGTGGCTCTAGCATGGTGGCACCCTGCTGTGAATGCTATGAAGGGGTCAAGGTGATATCCCATGGCTAGGAGAGCCTCACCACATGGGTGACCCAAGTGAGGTGGCTCCCCACAAGACATGGTGTGACTGAGCTAAGCTGTCACCCAGTGGCAGTGATGGCTTCTCCATGCAGGTGACCCATACGAGGTTGTACCCCTCTGGGTGGTGTGTGAAGCAACCAGGGTGACACCTGGTGGCTGTGAGGGCCTCATCACGTGGGTGATCTGTGCATGGTGGCTCCCCACCAGGCATTGTGTGCTCAGGCAGAGGAGACATCTGGCAGCCATGACAGCGTCACCATACAGTTGACCTTTGCCAGGTGGCAACCTGCGGGGTGGGGTGTGACCATGCAGACGTGACACCCAGTGGTGTGACCACCTTGCCATGCAGGTGCCATGTTGAGGTGACATTCTCCTGGGCAGGGAGTGACGGGGCTGAACATTGGTGGCCGTGAGTGCTGCACCATGTGGGTGGCACATGCTAGGTGACATCCCAATGGGCAAGGTGTACCCAGGTCGAGATGACACTCAGTGGCTGTGAAGGCCTCACAACACAGGTGACCCATGCGATTTGGAATCCTGCATGGTGTGTTGTGACTGGGTTGACATGACACAGCGACCAGATTGGACTTGCAATGTGGGTGGCATGCATGAGGTTAGCCCTGCCAGGTAGGGTGTGATCGGGCTGAGGTGACACCCAGCAGCCATGATGGGCTTGCCACATGGATGGCACACAAGTGATGACACACCACTGGGCATGGTGTCATGGGGATGAGGTAAAACACTATGGCTGTTACTGCCTCACCATGTGGGTAGCACATGTGAGGTCACACCCCACCAGGTCTAGAGTGATGGGGCCAAAGGGAAACATGGTGGCTGAGATGACTTGCCACGTGGGTGGCTAGCACGAGGTGGCACCCAGCTGTGCGTGGTGTGAACGGGCCAAGATGACACCCGGCAGCCGTGACAGCCTTGCCACGCTGGTTACCCCTGTGTGGTGGCATCCTACTGGGTGGCGTATGACTGGGCCAAGGTGACAACCAGCAGCCATGAAGGCCTCACTACATGGGTGACATTCGTGAGTTGAAACCCCACTGGGTGGTGTGTGCCCAGGCCTAGGAGAAACATGGCTGCCGTGAGGGCCTCAACACACTGGTGACCCGCATGAGGTGGTATCCTGCTGGGTGGGGTGTGCCCATGCCGAGGTGACATCTGGTTGCTGTGATTGCCCTGCAACGTGGGTTACCAGTGCTGGGTGGGGTGCACCCAGGTTGAGGTGACACATGGTTGGTGTGACAGATGAGCAATATGGGTGGCATGCGAAAGGTGACTCTCCACTGGGGAGGGTGTGACCAGGCTGAGGTGACACCTTGTGGCTGTGATGGCCTTGCCATGTGGGTGGCATGTATGAGGTAGCACCCCACCAGGTAGGGAGTGATGGGGCCGAGGTTCCACCAGGCCACTGTAATGTCCTCAACATGCGGGTGACCAATGAGATGTAGCATCCCACCAGGTGGGGTGTGCCCAGGCCTAGGTGACACCTGGCAGCCATGAAGGCCTCACATTTCAGGTGACTCATGCGAAGTGGCATTGCACACGGCAAGGTGCACCTGGGTTGAGTGACACATGATGACTGTGATGGACTCACAACACGTGTGGCTTGCATGAGGTGACACACTGGAGGACAGAGTGTGATTGAGCTAAGGTGACACCTGGTGGCTGTGGTGTCCTCATCACATGGGTGGCATGCAAGAGATGACACCCCACCAGGTGTGGTGTCATGGGGATGAGGTGACAGCTAGTGGCTGTGACTGCATTGTCATGTGGGTGGCACATGTGAGGTAGCACCCCATCAGGTAGGGAGAGTTGGGGCCGAGGTGACACATGGTGGCTGTGACGGCCTCACCACATGGGTGATCTGCATGAGGTGGCATTCCACCATGAGGTGTGTGTCTGGGCCATTTTGACACCCAGTGGCTGTGAAGTCCTCACCACGTGGGTGGCTCATGCAAGGTTTCACCCTGCCAGGTGGTGTGTTATGGGGCTGAGGTGACACGCCATGGTCATGATGACCTTACCATGCTGGTGACATTTGTGAGGTTTTACCTGACCTGGTGGGGTTTGACAGGACTGATGTGACACCTGGCGGCCATGATGGGTTTGCCTCACAGGTGACCCGTGTGAGGTGGCACCCTGATGGGTGGAGTACAATGGGGCTGAGGTGACACCTGGTGGCTGTGATGGCCTTGCAATGTGGGTGGCCTGTACGAGGTAGCACCCCACCAGGTAGGGAGTGATGGGGCCGAGGTTCCACCAGGCCACAGTAATGTCCTCAACATGCGGGTGACCAATGAGATGTAGCATCCCACCAGGTGGGGTGTGCCCAGGCCTAGGTGACACCTGGCAGTGTGTGGGCCTCACCAAATGGGTGACCCTGGCTGGCTGGAACCCCACTGGGCAGGTGTTTCTGGGCCAAGGTCAAACACAGTTTCTGTGATGGCCTCACCACATGGGTGGCACCCCACCAGGTTGGGTGTGCCCAGGCTAAGGTGACACTCAGGGGCCATGACAGCCTTACCACGTGGGTGACCAGTGTGATGTGGCAACCTGTTGGGCAGCACATGACTGTGCCAAAGTGACACCTGGTGGCTGTGATGGCCTCACCATGCAGGTGACCTGTACAAGGCCTCACCACATGGGTGGCATGCATGAGGTTGCTCTCCACTGGGCAGAGTGTCCCAAGGCCGAGGTGACACCTGGTGGCCATGATGGCCTCACCATGCGGATGGCACATGTGGAGTGGCATCCCTCTCGATGGGAGTTGCCCAGGCCGAGGTCAAACCCCACTTCCATTATGGCCTCAAAACGTGGGTGACCCACATGAGGTTGCACCCAGCTGGGCGGGTTGTGCCAGTTCTGAGGTGAAACCCAGTGGGCATCTAGGCCTAGCCACACGGGAGACCCACACATGGTGGCACACAGCCAGGCAGTGTGTAACTGGGCCGAGGGGACCCCCAGTGTCCATTACGGCCTTGCCTCATGGGTGATATGTGTGAAGTGGCACTCTGTTGGGTGGGGTGTGACCAGGCCTAAGTGACACCCTGGCCATGAGGGTCTTGCCATGTGCATCACCTGCATGAGGTGGCTCCCCACTGGGCAGGTTGTGAAGTGGCCGAGGTGAAACTCGGCATCCTGACCACATCGCCATGCAGGTGGCATGTGCGATGTGTCACCGTGATGGGTGGGGTGTGCCCAGGTCTAGGTGACACCCAGCTGCCATGCAGGCCTCATCAGGCAGATGCACCACAGTATGTGGCACTCCTCCAGTTGGTGTGTGCCCAGGCGAAGGTGAATCCCATCCTTCATGAGGGCATCAACATGTGGGTGACCCATGCGAGGTGGCAGCCCCCAGGTGATGTGTGACTGGGCTGAGGCAACACCCAATGGCATGACAGCCTCACCACATAGGTGACCCTGGTGTGGTGGCATCCCACCAGGTGGCGTGTGCCCAGGCCAATGTCAAACACAGCTTCTGTGATGGCCTTGCCACTCGGGTGACAGGGGCAAGGTGGCTCCCCATCAGGTGGCGTGTGCCTGGGCTGAGGTGACAGCCAGCCGCTATGATGTACTTGCCACGTGGGTTACCTATGTGAGGTGGCACCCCACTGGGTGGATATGCCCAGGTTGATGTGACACCTGGCAGCCCTGATGGCCACAGCACGTGGGTGACTGATGTGACGTGGCACTCTGCTAGGTGGGGTGTGATGGATCTGAGGTGACATCTGGCAGCCATAATGGCCTTGCAACATGGGTGGCACATGCAAAGTGGCACACCGCAGGTGGGATGTGAGGGGGTCTAGGTACCCCCGGTGGATTTGACGGTGCAGCTATGTGTGTGACAAGTGCAAGGGTGCTCCCATCAGGGTGGGGTGTTACTGGACCGAGGTTACACCTTGTGACCATAATGGCCTCAGCACTTGGGTGGTATGCATGATGTGGCACCCTGCCAGCAGGGTGTGATGGGGCCAATGGACACCCCGTGGTTGTGACAGGCTCTCAACACGGATGACCCATGTGAGGTGGCTTTTTGCCAGGCAGGGTGTGACTGAGCTGAGGTGACATCTGGCAGCCATTACAGCCTCACCACATGGCTGACCCATGCATGGTGGCATCCTGTTGGGCTGGATGTGCCTGGGCCTAGGTGACAGCCGGTTGCCATGAGGGCCATGCCACAAGTGTGACCCTTGTGAGATGGCACTCTGGTGGGTGGGGTGTGCATGGGCCTAGGTGCCACCTGGTGGCTGAGAGGGCCTCACAACCCAGGTGACCCTCACGAGATGGCACCCTGCCTGATGGGGTGTGCCCAATTCAAGGTGATACCTGATGGTCATGACAGCATCACCACATGCATGGCATGCCCAAGGTGGTACACTGTTGGGCTGTGTTTGATAATCCTAGGTGACACCCTGTGGCCGTCATGGCCTTGCCATGTGGGTGGCATGCACGAAGTGGCTCCTGGCCGGACATGGTGTCCCTGGGCTGAGGTGAGACCTGGCAACACTGACGGCCTCACCACATGGCTTACACATGTAAGGTGGCACCCCACAGAGTGGATGTGCCTGGGCTGAGGTGAGGCCTGATATCCCTGATGGCCTCACCACGTGGGTGAATCACATGAGTTGACACCCCACCAGGCAGGGTGTGGTGGGGCTGAAGTGACACCCAGCAGCCGTAATGGCCTTGCACTGTGGGTGGAACCTGCAAAGTGCCACCGCTCTTGGCAGGGTGTAAGGGTGCCAAGGTGACACATGGTGCTGTGATGGCCCAGCTACATGGGTGGCAAGTGCAAGGTTGCACCCAACCAGGTGGGGTGTTACAGGGCCGAGGTGGCACCTGGTGGCTGTGATGGCCTCACCACTTGGGTGGCACACACATGGTAGCACCCTGCCAGGCAAGGTGCGATGGGGCCAATGGACACCCTGTGGCTGTGACAGCCTCACAACCCTGGTGACCTATACTAGGTGGCTTCCTGCTGCGCAGGTTGTGACCGAGCTGAGGTGACACCCGGCAGCAGTGATGGCCTTGCCACATGGGTGACCTGCAAGAGGTGGCACCATGCTGTGTGGGTTGTGACCAGGCCAAGGGGACACCTGGCGGCCATGACAGCCACACCACAATCGTAGCAAGTGTGAGATTGCACCCTGCAGGCTGCAGTGTGAGCAGGCCAAAGTGATCCACAGCAGCTGTGAGAGCCACATCACATGGGTGACCCTTGCAAATTGGCACCCTGTTAGGTGGTGTGTGACTGGTCCAAGGTGATGCCCAGTGGCCATGAGGACCTCACCACATGGGTGACCCACATGAGCTGGCACCCTGCCTGGCAGGGTGTAACCAGGCCAAGGTGACATCTGGTGGCATAGAGGTGCTCACAACGTGAGTAACCATGCGAGGTGGCATCTCACATGGTGGGGTATGCCCGGATTGAGGTGACACACTTTGACCGAGACAGACTTGCAGCACAGGTGGCATGCACCAGGTGACACCCCACTGTGCAGTGTGTGATCGGGCTGAGGTGACACCTGGTGGCTGTGATGGTCTCGTCCTGAGGGAAGCACATGCTAGTTGACACCCTGGCAGGTGGGTATTGACCAGGAAGAGTTGACACCCAGTTGCCGTGATGGCCTCACTACATGGGGGACACACAAGAGATGACATGGTGCCAGGTGTGGTGTCACAGGGACAAGGTGGCACCTAGTGGTGTGATTGCCTAGCTATGTGGGTGGCACATCAAGGTGGCACCTGGCAGGGTGGGGAATGACGGGGCTGAAGTGACACCCAGTGGCCATGATGGCCTAGCCATGTGAGTAGCATGCACTATGTAGCACCCCATCGGGCAGTGTCTGAGTGGGCTTAGGTGACACCTCGCGGCCTTGATAGCCTCACCATGCTGGTGACATGGGTGAGGTAGCACCTTGCCTGGTGGGGTGTGACGTGGCTGAGATGACACATGGTGGTCATGATCCCTTGCCTCTTAGGTGGCTCTAGCATGGTGGCACCCTGCTGTGAATGCTATGAAGGGGTCAAGGTGACATCCCATGGCTATGACAGCCTCACCACATGGGTGACCCAAGTGAGGTGGCTCCCCACAAGACATGGTGTGACTGAGCTAAGCTGTCACCCAGTGGCAGTGATGGCTTCTCCATGCAGGTGACCCATACGAGGTTGTACCCCGCTGGGTGGTGTGTGAAGCAACCAGGGTGACACCTGGTGGCTGTGAGGGCCTCATCACGTGGGTGATCTGTGCATGGTGGCTCCCCACCAGGCATTGTGTGCTCAGGCAGAGGAGACATCTGGCAGCCATGACAGCCTCACCATACAGTTGACCTTTGCCAGGTGGCAACCTGCGGGGTGGGGTGTGACCATGCAGACGTGACACCCAGTGGTGTGACCACCTTGCCATGCAGGTGCCATGTTGAGGTGACATTCTCCTGGGCAGGGAGTGACGGGGCTGAACATTGGTGGCCGTGAGTGCTGCACCATGTGGGTGGCACATGCTAGGTGACATCCCAATGGGCAAGGTGTACCCAGGTCGAGATGACACTCAGTGGCTGTGAAGGCCTCACAACACAGGTGACCCATGCGATTTGGAATCCTGCATGGTGTGTTGTGACTGGGTTGACATGACACAGCGACCAGATTGGACTTGCAATGTGGGTGGCATGCATGAGGTTAGCCCTGCCAGGTAGGGTGTGATCGGGCTGAGGTGACACCCAGCAGCCATGATGGGCTTGCCACATGGATGGCACACAAGAGATGACACACCACTGGGCATGGTGTCATGGGGATGAGGTAAAACACTATGGCTGTTACTGCCTCACCATGTGGGTAGCACATGTGAGGTCACACCCCACCAGGCCTAGAGTGATGGGGCCAAAGGGAAACATGGTGGCTGAGATGACTTGCCACGTGGGTGGCTAGCACGAGGTGGCACCCAGCTGTGCGTGGTGTGAACGGGCCAAGATGACACCCGGCAGCCGTGACAGCCTTGCCACGCTGGTTACCCCTGTGTGGTGGCATCCTACTGGGTGGTGTATGACTGGGCCAAGGTGACAACCAGCAGCCATGAAGGCCTCACTACATGGGTGACATTCGTGAGTTGAAACCCCACTGGGTGGTGTGTGCCCAGGCCTAGGAGAAACATGGCGGCCGTGAGGGCCTCAACACACTGGTGACCCGCATGAGGTGGTATCCTGCTGGGTGGGGTGTGCCCATGCCGAGGTGACATCTGGTTGCTGTGATTGCCCTGCAATGTGGGTTACCAGTGCTGGGTGGGGTGCACCCAGGTTGAGGTGACACATGGTTGGTGTGACAGATGAGCAATATGGGTGGCATGCGAAAGGTGACTCTCCACTGGGGAGGGTGTGACCAGGCTGAGGTGACACCTTGTGGCTGTGATGGCCTTGCCATGTGGGTGGCATGTATGAGGTAGCACCCCACCAGGTAGGGAGTGATGGGGCCGAGGTTCCACCAGGCCACTGTAATGTCCTCAACATGCGGGTGACCAATGAGATGTAGCATCCCACCAGGTGGGGTGTGCCCAGGCCTAGGTGACACCTGGCAGCCATGAAGGCCTCACATTTCAGGTGACTCATGCGAAGTGGCATTGCACACGGCAAGGTGCACCTGGGTTGAGGTGACACATGATGACTGTGATGGACTCACAACACGTGTGGCTTGCATGAGGTGACACACTGGAGGACAGAGTGTGATTGAGCTAAGGTGACACCTGGTGGCTGTGGTGTCCTCATCACATGGGTGGCATGCAAGAGATGACACCCCACCAGGTGTGGTGTCATGGGGATGAGGTGACAGCTAGTGGCTGTGACTGCATTGTCATGTGGGTGGCACATGTGAGGTAGCACCCCATCAGGTAGGGAGAGTTGGGGCCGAGGTGACACATGGTGGCTGTGACGGCCTCACCACATGGGTGACCTGCATGAGGTGGCATTCCACCATGAGGTGTGTGTCTGGGCCATTTTGACACCCAGTGGCTGTGAAGTCCTCACCACGTGGGTGGCTCATGCAAGGTTTCACCCTGCCAGGTGGTGTGTTATGGGGCTGAGGTGACACGCCACGGTCATGATGACCTTGCCATGCTGGTGACATTTGTGAGGTTTTACCTGACCTGGTGGGGTTTGACAGGACTGATGTGACACCTGGCGGCCATGATGGGTTTGCCTCACAGGTGACCTGTGTGAGGTGGCACCCTGATGGGTGGAGTACAATGGGGCTGAGGTGACACCTGGTGGCTGTGACGGCCTTGCAATGTGGGTGGCCTGTACGAGGTAGCACCCCACCAGGTAGGGAGTGATGGGGCCGAGGTTCCACCAGGCCACAGTAATGTCCTCAACATGCGGGTGACCAATGAGATGTAGCATCCCACCAGGTGGGGTGTGCCCAGGCCTAGGTGACACCTGGCAGTGTGTGGGCCTCACCAAATGGGTGACCCTGGCTGGCTGGAACCCCACTGGGCAGGTGTTTCTGGGCCAAGGTCAAACACAGTTTCTGTGATGGCCTCACCACATGGGTGGCACCCCACCAGGTTGGGTGTGCCCAGGCTAAGGTGACACTCAGGGGCCATGACAGCCTTACCACGTGGGTGACCAGTGTGATGTGGCAACCTGTTGGGCAGCACATGACTGTGCCAAAGTGACACCTGGTGGCTGTGATGGCCTCACCATGCAGGTGACCTGTACAAGGCCTCACCACATGGGTGGCATGCATGAGGTTGCTCTCCACTGGGCAGAGTGTCCCAAGGCCGAGGTGACACCTGGTGGCCATGATGGCCTCACCATGCGGATGGCACATGTGGAGTGGCATCCCTCTCGATGGGAGTTGCCCAGGCCGAGGTCAAACCCCACTTCCATTATGGCCTCAAAACGTGGGTGACCCACATGAGGTTGCACCCAGCTGGGCGGGTTGTGCCAGTTCTGAGGTGAAACCCAGTGGGCATCTAGGCCTAGCCACACGGGAGACCCACACATGGTGGCACACAGCCAGGCAGTGTGTAACTGGGCCGAGGGGACCCCCAGTGTCCATTACGGCCTTGCCTCATGGGTGATATGTGTGAAGTGTCACTCTGTGGGGTGGGGTGTGACCAGGCCTAAGTGACACCCTGGCCATGAGGGTCTTGCCATGTGCATCACCTGCATGAGGTGGCTCCCCACTGGGCAGGTTGTGAAGTGGCCGAGGTGAAACTCGGCATCCTGACCACATCGCCATGCAGGTGGCATGTGCGATGTGTCACCGTGATGGGTGGGGTGTGCCCAGGTCTAGGTGACACCCAGCTGCCATGCAGGCCTCATCAGGCAGATGCACCACAGTATGTGGCACTCCTCCAGTTGGTGTGTGCCCAGGCGAAGGTGAATCCCATCCTTCATGAGGGCATCAACATGTGGGTGACCCATGCGAGGTGGCAGCCCCCAGGTGATGTGTGACTGGGCTGAGGCAACACCCAATGGCATGACAGCCTCACCACATAGGTGACCCTGGTGTGGTGGCATCCCACCAGGTGGTGTGTGCCCAGGCCAATGTCAAACACAGCTTCTGTGATGGCCTTGCCACTCGGGTGACAGGGGCAAGGTGGCTCCCCATCAGGTGGCGTGTGCCTGGGCTGAGGTGACAGCCAGCCACTATGATGTACTTGCCACGTGGGTTACCTATGTGAGGTGGCACCCCACTGGGTGGATATGCCCAGGTTGATGTGACACCTGGCAGCCCTGATGGCCACAGCACGTGGGTGACTGATGTGACGTGGCACTCTGCTAGGTGGGGTGTGATGGATCTGATGTGACATCTGGCAGCCATAATGGCCTTGCAACATGGGTGGCACATGCAAAGTGGCACACTGCAGGTGGGATGTGAGGGGGTCTAGGTACCCCCGGTGGATTTGACGGTGCAGCTATGTGTGTGACAAGTGCAAGGGTGCTCCCATCAGGGTGGGGTGTTACTGGACCGAGGTTACACCTTGTGACCATAATGGCCTCAGCACTTGGGTGGTATGCATGATGTGGCACCCTGCCAGCAGGGTGTGATGGGGCCAATGGACACCCCGTGGTTGTGACAGGCTCTCAACACGGATGACCCATGTGAGGTGGCTTTTTGCCAGGCAGGGTGTGACTGAGCTGAGGTGACATCTGGCAGCCATTACAGCCTCACCACATGGGTGACCCATGCATGGTGGCATCCTGTTGGGCTGGATGTGCCTGGGCCTAGGTGACAGCCGGTTGCCATGAGGGCCATGCCACAAGTGTGACCCTTGTGAGATGGCACTCTGGTGGGTGGGGTGTGCATGGGCCTAGGTGCCACCTGGTGGCTGAGAGGGCCTCACAACCCAGGTGACCCTCACGAGATGGCACCCTGCCTGATGGGGTGTGCCCAATTCAAGGTGATACCTGATGGTCATGACAGCATCACCACATGCATGGCATGCCCAAGGTGGTACACTGTTGGGCTGTGTTTGATAATCCTAGGTGACACCCTGTGGCCGTCATGGCCTTGCCATGTGGGTGGCATGCACGAAGTGGCTCCTGGCCGGACATGGTGTCCCTGGGCTGAGGTGAGACCTGGCAACACTGACGGCCTCACCACATGGCTTACACATGTAAGGTGGCACCCCACAGGGTGGATGTGCCTGGGCTGAGGTGAGGCCTGATATCCCTGATGGCCTCACCACGTGGGTGAATCACATGAGTTGACACCCCACCAGGCAGGGTGTGGTGGGGCTGAAGTGACACCCAGCAGCCGTAATGGCCTTGCACTGTGGGTGGAACCTGCAAAGTGCCACCGCTCTTGGCAGGGTGTAAGGGTGCCAAGGTGACACATGGTGCTGTGATGGCCCCGCTACATGGGTGGCAAGTGCAAGGTTGCAACCAACAAGGTGGGGTGTTACAGGGCCGAGGTGGCACCTGGAGGCTGTGATGGCCTCACCACTTGGGTGGCACACACATGGTAGCACCCTGCCAGGCAAGGTGCGATGGGGCCAATGGACACCCTGTGGCTGTGACAGCCTCACAACCCTGGTGACCTATACTAGGTGGCTTCCTGCTGCGCAGGTTGTGACTGAGCTGAGGTGACACCCGGCAGCAGTGATGGCCTTGCCACATGGGTGACCTGCAAGAGGTGGCACCATGCTGTGTGGGTTGTGACCAGGCCAAGGGGACACCTGGCGGCCATGACAGCCACACCACAATCGTAGCAAGTGTGAGATTGCACCCTGCAGGCTGCAGTGTGAGCAGGCCAAAGTGATCCACAGCAGCTGTGAGAGCCACATCACATGGGTGACCCTTGCAAATTGGCACCCTGTTAGGTGGTGTGTGACTGGTCCAAGGTGATGCCCAGTGGCCATGAGGACCTCACCACATGGGTGACCCACATGAGCTGGCACCCTGCCTGGCAGGGTGTAACCAGGCCAAGGTGACATCTGGTGGCATAGAGGTGCTCACAACGTGAGTAACCATACGAGGTGGCATCTCACATGGTGGGGTATACCCAGATTGAGGTGACACACTTTGACTGAGACAGACTTGCAGCACAGGTGGCATGCACCAGGTGACACCCCACTGTGCAGTGTGTGATCGGGCTGAGGTGACACCTGGTGGCTGTGATGGTCTCATCCTGAGGGAAGCACATGCTAGTTGACACCCTGGCAGGTGGGTATTGACCAGGAAGAGGTGACACCCAGTGGCCGTGATGGCCTCACTACATGGGGGACACACAGAGATGACATGGTGCCAGGTGTGGTGTCACAGGGACAAGGTGGCACCTAGTGGTGTGATTGCCTAGCTATGCAGGTGGCACATCAAGGTGGCACTTGGCAGGGTGGGGAATGACGGGGCTGAAGTGACACCCAGTGGCCATGATGGCCTAGCCATGTGAGTAGCATGCACTATGTAGCACCCCATCGGGCAGTGTCTGAGTGGGCTTAGGTGACACCTCGCGGCCTTGATAGCCTCACCATGCTGGTGACATGGGTGAGGTAGCACCTTGCCTGGTGGGGTGTGACGTGGCTGAGATGACACATGGTGGTCATGATCCCTTGCCTCTTAGGTGGCTCTAGCATGGTGGCACCCTGCTGTGAAAGCTATGAAGGGGTCAAGGTGACATCCCATGGCTATGACAGCCTCACCACATGGGTGACCCAAGTGAGGTGGCTCCCCACAAGACATGGTGTGACTGAGCTAAGCTGTCACCCAGTGGCAGTGATGGCTTCTCCATGCAGGTGACCCATACGAGGTTGTACCCCGCTGGGTGGTGTGTGAAGCAAGCAGGGTGACACCTGGTGGCTGTGAGGGCCTCATCACGTGGGTGATCTGTGCATGGTGGCTCCCCACCAGGCATTGTGTGCTCAGGCAGAGGAGACATCTGGCAGCCATGACAGCCTCACCATACAGTTGACCTTTGCCAGGTGGCAACCTGCGGGGTGGGGTGTGACCATGCAGACGTGACACCCAGTGGTGTGACCACCTTGCCATGCAGGTGCCATGTTGAGGTGACATTCTCCTGGGCAGGGAGTGACGGGGCTGAACATTGGTGGCCGTGAGTGCTGCACCATGTGGGTGGCACATGCTAGGTGACATCCCAATGGGCAAGGTGTACCCAGGTCGAGATGACACTCAGTGGCTGTGAAGGCCTCACAACACAGGTGACCCATGCGATTTGGAATCCTGCATGGTGTGTTGTGACTGGGTTGACATGACACAGTGACCAGATTGGACTTGCAATGTGGGTGGCATGCATGAGGTTAGCCCTGCCAGGTAGGGTGTGATCGGGCTGAGGTGACACCCAGCAGCCATGATGGGCTTGCCACATGGATGGCACACAAGAGATGACACACCACTGGGCATGGTGTCATGGGGATGAGGTAAAACACTATGGCTGTTACTGCCTCACCATGTGGGTAGCACATGTGAGGTCACACCCCACCAGGCCTAGAGTGATGGGGCCAAAGGGAAACATGGTGGCTGAGATGACTTGCCACGTGGGTGGCTAGCACGAGGTGGCACCCAGCTGTGCGTGGTGTGAATGGGCCAAGATGACACCCGGCAGCCGTGACAGCCTTGCCACGCTGGTTACCCCTGTGTGGTGGCATCCTACTGGGTGGTGTATGACTGGGCCAAGGTGACAACCAGCAGCCATGAAGGCCTCACTACATGGGTGACATTCGTGAGTTGAAACCCCACTGGGTGGTGTGTGCCCAGGCCTAGGAGAAACATGGCGGCCGTGAGGGCCTCAACACACTGGTGACCCGCATGAGGTGGTATCCTGCTGGGTGGGGTGTGCCCATGCCGAGGTGACATCTGGTTGCTGTGATTGCCCTGCAATGTGGGTTACCAGTGCTGGGTGGGGTGCACCCAGGTTGAGGTGACACATGGTTGGTGTGACAGATGAGCAATATGGGTGGCATGCGAAAGGTGACTCTCCACTGGGGAGGGTGTGACCAGGCTGAGGTGACACTTTGTGGCTGTGATGGCCTTGCCATGTGGGTGGCATGTATGAGGTAGCACCCCACCAGGTAGGGAGTGATGGGGCCGAGGTTCCACCGGGCCACTGTAATGTCCTCAACATGCGGGTGACCAATGAGATGTAGCATCCCACCAGGTGGGGTGTGCCCAGGCCTAGGTGACACCTGGCAGCCATGAAGGCCTCACATTTCAGGTGACTCATGCGAAGTGGCATTGCACACGGCAAGGTGCACCTGGGTTGAGGTGACACATGATGACTGTGATGGACTCACAACACGTGTGGCTTGCATGAGGTGACACACTGGAGGACAGAGTGTGATTGAGCTAAGGTGACACCTGGTGGCTGTGGTGTCCTCATCACATGGGTGGCATGCAAGAGATGACACCCCACCAGGTGTGGTGTCATGGGGATGAGGTGACAGCTAGTGGCTGTGACTGCATTGTCATGTGGGTGGCACATGTGAGGTAGCACCCCATCAGGTAGGGAGAGTTGGGGCCGAGGTGACACATGGTGGCTGTGACGGCCTCACCACATGGGTGACCTGCATGAGGTGGCATTCCACCATGAGGTGTGTGTCTGGGCCATTTTGACACCCAGTGGCTGTGAAGTCCTCACCACGTGGGTGGCTCATGCAAGGTTTCACCCTGCCAGGTGGTGTGTTATGGGGCTGAGGTGACACGCCACGGTCATGATGACCTTGCCATGCTGGTGACATTTGTGAGGTTTTACCTGACCTGGTGGGGTTTGACAGGACTGATGTGACACCTGGCGGCCATGATGGGTTTGCCTCACAGGTGACCCGTGTGAGGTGGCACCCTGATGGGTGGAGTACAATGGGGCTGAGGTGACACCTGGTGGCTGTGACGGCCTTGCAATGTGGGTGGCCTGTACGAGGTAGCACCCCACCAGGTAGGGAGTGATGGGGCCGAGGTTCCACCAGGCCACAGTAATGTCCTCAACATGCGGGTGACCAATGAGATGTAGCATCCCACCAGGTGGGGTGTGCCCAGGCCTAGGTGACACCTGGCAGTGTGTGGGCCTCACCAAATGGGTGACCCTGGCTGGCTGGAACCCCACTGGGCAGGTGTTTCTGGGCCAAGGTCAAACACAGTTTCTGTGATGGCCTCACCACATGGGTGGCACCCCACCAGGTTGGGTGTGCCCAGGCTAAGGTGACACTCAGGGGCCATGACAGCCTTACCACGTGGGTGACCAGTGTGATGTGGCAACCTGTTGGGCAGCACATGACTGTGCCAAAGTGACACCTGGTGGCTGTGATGGCCTCACCATGCAGGTGACCTGTACAAGGCCTCACCACATGGGTGGCATGCATGAGGTTGCTCTCCACTGGGCAGAGTGTCCCAAGGCCGAGGTGACACCTGGTGGCCATGATGGCCTCACCATGCGGATGGCACATGTGGAGTGGCATCCCTCTCGATGGGAGTTGCCCAGGCCGAGGTCAAACCCCACTTCCATTATGGCCTCAAAACGTGGGTGACCCACATGAGGTTGCACCCAGCTGGGCGGGTTGTGCCAGTTCTGAGGTGAAACCCAGTGGGCATCTAGGCCTAGCCACACGGGAGACCCACACATGGTGGCACACAGCCAGGCAGTGTGTAACTGGGCCGAGGGGACCCCCAGTGTCCATTACGGCCTTGCCTCATGGGTGATATGTGTGAAGTGGCACTCTGTTGGGTGGGGTGTGACCAGGCCTAAGTGACACCCTGGCCATGAGGGTCTTGCCATGTGCATCACCTGCATGAGGTGGCTCCCCACTGGGCAGGTTGTGAAGTGGCCGAGGTGAAACTCGGCATCCTGACCACATCGCCACGCAGGTGGCATGTGCGATGTGTCACCGTGATGGGTGGGGTGTGCCCAGGTCTAGGTGACACCCAGCTGCCATGCAGGCCTCATCAGGCAGATGCACCACAGTATGTGGCATTCCTCCAGTTGGTGTGTGCCCAGGCGAAGGTGAATCCCATCCTTCATGAGGGCATCAACATGTGGGTGACCCATGCGAGGTGGCAGCCCCCAGGTGATGTGTGACTGGGCTGAGGCAACACCCAATGGCATGACAGCCTCACCACATAGGTGACCCTGGTGTGGTGGCATCCCACCAGGCGGTGTGTGCCCAGGCCAATGTCAAACACAGCTTCTGTGATGGCCTTGCCACTCGGGTGACAGGGGCAAGGTGGCTCCCCATCAGGTGGCGTGTGCCTGGGCTGAGGTGACAGCCAGCCGCTATGATGTACTTGCCACGTGGGTTACCTATGTGAGGTGGCACCCCACTGGGTGGATATGCCCAGGTTGATGTGACACCTGGCAGCCCTGATGGCCACAGCACGTGGGGGACTGATGTGACGTGGCACTCTGCTAGGTGGGGTGTGATGGATCTGATGTGACATCTGGCAGCCATAATGGCCTTGCAACATGGGTGGCACATGCAAAGTGGCACACCGCAGGTGGGATGTGAGGGGGTCTAGGTACCCCCGGTGGATTTGACGGTGCAGCTATGTGTGTGACAAGTGCAAGGGTGCTCCCATCAGGGTGGGGTGTTACTGGACCGAGGTTACACCTTGTGACCATAATGGCCTCAGCACTTGGGTGGTATGCATGATGTGGCACCCTGCCAGCAGGGTGTGATGGGGCCAATGGACACTCCGTGGTTGTGACAGGCTCTCAACACGGATGACCCATGTGAGGTGGCTTTTTGCCAGGCAGGGTGTGACTGAGCTGAGGTGACATCTGGCAGCCATTACAGCCTCACCACATGGCTGACCCATGCATGGTGGCATCCTGTTGGGCTGGATGTGCCTGGGCCTAGGTGACAGCCGGTTGCCATGAGGGCCATGCCACAAGTGTGACCCTTGTGAGATGGCACTCTGGTGGGTGGGGTGTGCATGGGCCTAGGTGCCACCTGGTGGCTGAGAGGGCCTCACAACCCAGGTGACCCTCACGAGATGGCACCCTGCCTGATGGGGTGTGCCCAATTCAAGGTGATACCTGATGGTCATGACAGCATCACCACATGCATGGCATGCCCAAGGTGGTACACTGTTGGGCTGTGTTTGATAATCCTAGGTGACACCCTGTGGCCGTCATGGCCTTGCCATGTGGGTGGCATGCACGAAGTGGCTCCTGGCCGGACATGGTGTCCCTGGGCTGAGGTGAGACCTGGCAACACTGACGGCCTCACCACATGGCTTACACATGTAAGGTGGCACCCCACAGGGTGGATGTGCCTGGGCTGAGGTGAGGCCTGATATCCCTGATGGCCTCACCACGTGGGTGAATCACATGAGTTGACACCCCACCAGGCAGGGTGTGGTGGGGCTGAAGTGACACCCAGCAGCCGTAATGGCCTTGCACTGTGGGTGGAACCTGCAAAGTGCCACCGCTCTTGGCAGGGTGTAAGGGTGCCAAGGTGACACATGGTGCTGTGATGGCCCAGCTACATGGGTGGCAAGTGCAAGGTTGCACCCAACCAGGTGGGGTGTTACAGGGCCGAGGTGGCACCTGGTGGCTGTGATGGCCTCACCACTTGGGTGGCACACACATGGTAGCACCCTGCCAGGCAAGGTGCGATGGGGCCAATGGACACCCTGTGGCTGTGACAGCCTCACAACCCTGGTGACCTATACTAGGTGGCTTCCTGCTGCGCAGGTTGTGACCGAGCTGAGGTGACACCCGGCAGCAGTGATGGCCTTGCCACATGGGTGACCTGCAAGAGGTGGCACCATGCTGTGTGGGTTGTGACCAGGCCAAGGGGACACCTGGCGGCCATGACAGCCACACCACAATCGTAGCAAGTGTGAGATTGCACCCTGCAGGCTGCAGTGTGAGCAGGCCAAAGTGATCCACAGCAGCTGTGAGAGCCACATCACATGGGTGACCCTTGCAAATTGGCACCCTGTTAGGTGGTGTGTGACTGGTCCAAGGTGATGCCCAGTGGCCATGAGGACCTCACCACATGGGTGACCCACATGAGCTGGCACCCTGCCTGGCAGGGTGTAACCAGGCCAAGGTGACATCTGGTGGCATAGAGGTGCTCACAACGTGAGTAACCATGCGAGGTGGCATCTCACATGGTGGGGTATGCCCGGATTGAGGTGACACACTTTGACCGAGACAGACTTGCAGCACAGGTGGCATGCACCAGGTGACACCCCACTGTGCAGTGTGTGATCGGGCTGAGGTGACACCTGGTGGCTGTGATGGTCTCGTCCTGAGGGAAGCACATGCTAGTTGACACCCTGGCAGGTGGGTATTGACCAGGAAGAGGTGACACCCAGTGGCCGTGATGGCCTCACTACATGGGGGACACACAAGAGATGACATGGTGCCAGGTGTGGTGTCACAGGGACAAGGTGGCACCTAGTGGTGTGATTGCCTAGCTATGCGGGTGGCACATCAAGGTGGCACCTGGCAGGGTGGGGAATGACGGGGCTGAAGTGACACCCAGTGGCCATGATGGCCTAGCCATGTGAGTAGCATGCACTATGTAGCACCCCATCGGGCAGTGTCTGAGTGGGCTTAGGTGACACCTCGCGGCCTTGATAGCCTCACCATGCTGGTGACATGGGTGAGGTAGCACCTTGCCTGGTGGGGTGTGACGTGGCTGAGATGACACATGGTGGTCATGATCCCTTGCCTCTTAGGTGGCTCTAGCATGGTGGCACCCTGCTGTGAATGCTATGAAGGGGTCAAGGTGACATCCCATGGCTATGACAGCCTCACCACATGGGTGACCCAAGTGAGGTGGCTCCCCACAAGACATGGTGTGACTTAGCTAAGCTGTCACCCAGGGGCAGTGATGGCTTCTCCATGCAGGTGACCCATACGAGGTTGTACCCCTCTGGGTGGTGTGTGAAGCAACCAGGGTGACACCTGGTGGCTGTGAGGGCCTCATCACGTGGGTGATCTGTGCATGGTGGCTCCCCACCAGGCATTGTGTGCTCAGGCAGAGGAGACATCTGGCAGCCATGACAGCCTCACCATACAGTTGACCTTTGCCAGGTGGCAACCTGCGGGGTGGGGTGTGACCATGCAGACGTGACACCCAGTGGTGTGACCACCTTGCCATGCAGGTGCCATGTTGAGGTGACATTCTCCTGGGCAGGGAGTGACGGGGCTGAACATTGGTGGCCGTGAGTGCTGCACCATGTGGGTGGCACATGCTAGGTGACATCCCAATGGGCAAGGTGTACCCAGGTCGAGATGACACTCAGTGGCTGTGAAGGCCTCACAACACAGGTGACCCATGCGATTTGGAATCCTGCATGGTGTGTTGTGACTGGGTTGACATGACACAGCGACCAGAATGGACTTGCAATGTGGGTGGCATGCATGAGGTTAGCCCTGCCAGGTAGGGTGTGATCGGGCTGAGGTGACACCCGGCAGCCATGATGGGCTTGCCACATGGATGGCACACAAGAGATGACACCCCACTCGGCATGGTGTCATGGGGATGAGGTAAAACACTATGGCTGTTACTGCCTCACCATGTGGGTAGCACATGTGAGGTCACACCCCACCAGGCCTAGAGTGATGGGGCCAAAGGGAAACATGGTGGCTGAGATGACTTGCCACGTGGGTGGCTAGCACGAGGTGGCACCCAGCTGTGCGTGGTGTGAACGGGCCAAGATGACACCCGGCAGCCGTGACAGCCTTGCCACGCTGGTTACCCCTGTGTGGTGGCATCCTACTGGGTGGCGTATGACTGGGCCAAGGTGACAACCAGCAGCCATGAAGGCCTCACTACATGGGTGACATTCGTGAGTTGAAACCCCACTGGGTGGTGTGTGCCCAGGCCTAGGAGAAACATGGCTGCCGTGAGGGCCTCAACACACTGGTGACCCGCATGAGGTGGTATCCTGCTGGGTGGGGTGTGCCCATGCCGAGGTGACATCTGGTTGCTGTGATTGCCCTGCAACGTGGGTTACCAGTGCTGGGTGGGGTGCACCCAGGTTGAGGTGACACATGGTTGGTGTGACAGATGAGCAATATGGGTGGCATGCGAAAGGTGACTCTCCACTGGGGAGGGTGTGACCAGGCTGAGGTGACACCTTGTGGCTGTGATGGCCTTGCCATGTGGGTGGCATGTATGAGGTAGCACCCCACCAGGTAGGGAGTGATGGGGCCGAGGTTCCACCAGGCCACTGTAATGTCCTCAACATGCGGGTGACCAATGAGATGTAGCATCCCACCAGGTGGGGTGTGCCCAGGCCTAGGTGACACCTGGCAGCCATGAAGGCCTCACATTTCAGGTGACTCATGCGAAGTGGCATTGCACACGGCAAGGTGCACCTGGGTTGAGGTGACACATGATGACTGTGATGGACTCACAACACGTGTGGCTTGCATGAGGTGACACACTGGAGGACAGAGTGTGATTGAGCTAAGGTGACACCTGGTGGCTGTGGTGTCCTCATCACATGGGTGGCATGCAAGAGATGACACCCCACCAGGTGTGGTGTCATGGGGATGAGGTGACAGCTAGTGGCTGTGACTGCATTGTCATGTGGGTGGCACATGTGAGGTAGCACCCCATCAGGTAGGGAGAGTTGGGGCCGAGGTGACACATGGTGGCTGTGACGGCCTCACCACATGGGTGATCTGCATGAGGTGGCATTCCACCATGAGGTGTGTGTCTGGGCCATTTTGACACCCAGTGGCTGTGAAGTCCTCACCACGTGGGTGGCTCATGCAAGGTTTCACCCTGCCAGGTGGTGTGTTATGGGGCTGAGGTGACACACCATGGTCATGATGACCTTACCATGCTGGTGACATTTGTGAGGTTTTACCTGACCTGGTGGGGTTTGACAGGACTGATGTGACACCTGGCGGCCATGATGGGTTTGCCTCACAGGTGACCCGTGTGAGGTGGCACCCTGATGGGTGGAGTACAATGGGGCTGAGGTGACACCTGGTGGCTGTGATGGCCTTGCAATGTGGGTGGCCTGTACGAGGTAGCACCCCACCAGGTAGGGAGTGATGGGGCCGAGGTTCCACCAGGCCACAGTAATGTCCTCAACATGCGGGTGACCAATGAGATGGAGCATCCCACCAGGTGGGGTGTGCCCAGGCCTAGGTGACACCTGGCAGTGTGTGGGCCTCACCAAATGGGTGACCCTGGCTGGCTGGAACCCCACTGGGCAGGTGTTTCTGGGCCAAGGTCAAACACAGTTTCTGTGATGGCCTCACCACATGGGTGGCACCCCACCAGGTTGGGTGTGCCCAGGCTAAGGTGACACTCAGGGGCCATGACAGCCTTACCACGTGGTTGACCAGTGTGATGTGGCAACCTGTTGGGCAGCACATGACTGTGCCAAAGTGACACCTGGTGGCTGTGATGGCCTCACCATGCAGGTGACCTGTACAAGGCCTCACCACATGGGTGGCATGCATGAGGTTGCTCTCCACTGGGCAGAGTGTCCCAAGGCCGAGGTGACACCTGGTGGCCATGATGGCCTCACCATGCGGATGGCACATGTGGAGTGGCATCCCTCTCGATGGGAGTTGCCCAGGCCGAGGTCAAACCCCACTTCCATTATGGCCTCAAAACGTGGGTGACCCACATGAGGTTGCACCCAGCTGGGCGGGTTGTGCCAGTTCTGAGGTGAAACCCAGTGGGCATCTAGGCCTAGCCACACGGGAGACCCACACATGGTGGCACACAGCCAGGCAGTGTGTAACTGGGCCGAGGGGACCCCCAGTGTCCATTACGGCCTTGCCTCATGGGTGATATGTGTGAAGTGGCACTCTGTTGGGTGGGGTGTGACCAGGCCTAAGTGACACCCTGGCCATGAGGGTCTTGCCATGTGCATCACCTGCATGAGGTGGCTCCCCACTGGGCAGGTTGTGAAGTGGCCGAGGTGAAACTCGGCATCCTGACCACATCGCCATGCAGGTGGCATGTGCGATGTGTCACCGTGATGGGTGGGGTGTGCCCAGGTCTAGGTGACACCCAGCTGCCATGCAGGCCTCATCAGGCAGATGCACCACAGTATGTGGCACTCCTCCAGTTGGTGTGTGCCCAGGCGAAGGTGAATCCCATCCTTCATGAGGGCATCAACATGTGGGTGACCCATGCGAGGTGGCAGCCCCCAGGTGATGTGTGACTGGGCTGAGGCAACACCCAATGGCATGACAGCCTCACCACATAGGTGACCCTGGTGTGGTGGCATCCCACCAGGTGGCGTGTGCCCAGGCCAATGTCAAACACAGCTTCTGTGATGGCCTTGCCACTCGGGTGACAGGGGCAAGGTGGCTCCCCATCAGGTGGCGTGTGCCTGGGCTGAGGTGACAGCCAGCCGCTATGATGTACTTGCCACGTGGGTTACCTATGTGAGGTGGCACCCCACTGGGTGGATATGCCCAGGTTGATGTGACACCTGGCAGCCCTGATGGCCACAGCACGTGGGGGACTGATGTGACGTGGCACTCTGCTAGGTGGGGTGTGATGGATCTGATGTGACATCTGGCAGCCATAATGGCCTTGCAACATGGGTGGCACATGCAAAGTGGCACACCGCAGGTGGGATGTGAGGGGGTCTAGGTACCCCCGGTGGATTTGACGGTGCAGCTATGTGTGTGACAAGTGCAAGGGTGCTCCCATCAGGGTGGGGTGTTACTGGACCGAGGTTACACCTTGTGACCATAATGGCCTCAGCACTTGGGTGGTATGCATGATGTGGCACCCTGCCAGCAGGGTGTGATGGGGCCAATGGACACCCCGTGGTTGTGACAGGCTCTCAACACGGATGACCCATGTGAGGTGGCTTTTTGCCAGGCAGGGTGTGACTGAGCTGAGGTGACATCTGGCAGCCATTACAGCCTCACCACATGGCTGACCCATGCATGGTGGCATCCTGTTGGGCTGGATGTGCCTGGGCCTAGGTGACAGCCGGTTGCCATGAGGGCCATGCCACAAGTGTGACCCTTGTGAGATGGCACTCTGGTGGGTGGGGTGTGCATGGGCCTAGGTGCCACCTGGTGGCTGAGAGGGCCTCACAACCCAGGTGACCCTCACGAGATGGCACCCTGCCTGATGGGGTGTGCCCAATTCAAGGTGATACCTGATGGTCATGACAGCATCACCACATGCATGGCATGCCCAAGGTGGTACACTGTTGGGCTGTGTTTGATAATCCTAGGTGACACCCTGTGGCCGTCATGGCCTTGCCATGTGGGTGGCATGCACGAAGTGGCTCCTGGCAGGCCATGGTGTCCCTGGGCTGAGGTGAGACCTGGCAACACTGACGGCCTCACCACATGGCTTACACATGTCAGGTGGCACCCCACAGGGTGGATGTGCCTGGGCTGAGGTGAGGCCTGATATCCCTGATGGCCTCACCACGTGGGTGAATCACATGAGTTGACACCCCACCAGGCAGGGTGTGGTGGGGCTGAAGTGACACCCAGCAGCCGTAATGGCCTTGCACTGTGGGTGGAACCTGCAAAGTGCCACCGCTCTTGGCAGGGTGTAAGGGTGCCAAGGTGACACATGGTGCTGTGATGGCCCAGCTACATGGGTGGCAAGTGCAAGGTTGCACCCAACCAGGTGGGGTGTTACAGGGCCGAGGTGGCACCTGGTGGCTGTGATGGCCTCACCACTTGGGTGGCACACACATGGTAGCACCCTGCCAGGCAAGGTGCGATGGGGCCAATGGACACCCTGTGGCTGTGACAGCCTCACAACCCTGGTGACCTATACTAGGTGGCTTCCTGCTGCGCAGGTTGTGACCGAGCTGAGGTGACACCCGGCAGCAGTGATGGCCTTGCCACATGGGTGACCTGCAAGAGGTGGCACCATGCTGTGTGGGTTGTGACCAGGCCAAGGGGACACCTGGCGGCCATGACAGCCACACCACAATCGTAGCAAGTGTGAGATTGCACCCTGCAGGCTGCAGTGTGAGCAGGCCAAAGTGATCCACAGCAGCTGTGAGAGCCACATCACATGGGTGACCCTTGCAAATTGGCACCCTGTTAGGTGGTGTGTGACTGGTCCAAGGTGATGCCCAGTGGCCATGAGGACCTCACCACATGGGTGACCCACATGAGCTGGCACCCTGCCTGGCAGGGTGTAACCAGGCCAAGGTGACATCTGGTGGCATAGAGGTGCTCACAACGTGAGTAACCATGCGAGGTGGCATCTCACATGGTGGGGTATGCCCGGATTGAGGTGACACACTTTGACCGAGACAGACTTGCAGCACAGGTGGCATGCACCAGGTGACACCCCACTGTGCAGTGTGTGATCGGGCTGAGGTGACACCTGGTGGCTGTGATGGTCTCGTCCTGAGGGAAGCACATGCTAGTTGACACCCTGGCAGGTGGGTATTGACCAGGAAGAGGTGACACCCAGTGGCCGTGATGGCCTCACTACATGGGGGACACACAAGAGATGACATGGTGCCAGGTGTGGTGTCACAGGGACAAGGTGGCACCTAGTGGTGTGATTGCCTAGCTATGCGGGTGGCACATCAAGGTGGCACCTGGCAGGGTGGGGAATGATGGGGCTGAAGTGACACCCAGTGGCCATGATGGCCTAGCCATGTGAGTAGCATGCACTATGTAGCACCCCATCGGGCAGTGTCTGAGTGGGCTTAGGTGACACCTCGCGGCCTTGATAGCCTCACCATGCTGGTGACATGGGTGAGGTAGCACCTTGCCTGGTGGGGTGTGACGTGGCTGAGATGACACATGGTGGTCATGATCCCTTGCCTCTTAGGTGGCTCTAGCATGGTGGCACCCTGCTGTGAATGCTATGAAGGGGTCAAGGTGACATCCCATGGCTATGACAGCCTCACCACATGGGTGACCCAAGTGAGGTGGCTCCCCACAAGACATGGTGTGACTGAGCTAAGCTGTCACCCAGTGGCAGTGATGGCTTCTCCATGCAGGTGACCCATACGAGGTTGTACCCCGCTGGGTGGTGTGTGAAGCAACCAGGGTGACACCTGGTGGCTGTGAGGGCCTCATCACGTGGGTGATCTGTGCATGGTGGCTCCCCACCAGGCATTGTGTGCTCAGGCAGAGGAGACATCTGGCAGCCATGACAGCCTCACCATACAGTTGACCTTTGCCAGGTGGCAACCTGCGGGGTGGGGTGTGACCATGCAGACGTGACACCCAGTGGTGTGACCACCTTGCCATGCAGGTGCCATGTTGAGGTGACATTCTCCTGGGCAGGGAGTGACGGGGCTGAACATTGGTGGCCGTGAGTGCTGCACCATGTGGGTGGCACATGCTAGGTGACATCCCAATGGGCAAGGTGTACCCAGGTCGAGATGACACTCAGTGGCTGTGAAGGCCTCACAACACAGGTGACCCATGCGATTTGGAATCCTGCATGGTGTGTTGTGACTGGGTTGACATGACACAGCGACCAGATTGGACTTGCAATGTGGGTGGCATGCATGAGGTTAGCCCTGCCAGGTAGGGTGTGATCGGGCTGAGGTGACACCCAGCAGCCATGATGGGCTTGCCACATGGATGGCACACAAGAGATGACACACCACTGGGCATGGTGTCATGGGGATGAGGTAAAACACTATGGCTGTTACTGCCTCACCATGTGGGTAGCACATGTGAGGTCACACCCCACCAGGCCTAGAGTGATGGGGCCAAAGGGAAACATGGTGGCTGAGATGACTTGCCACGTGGGTGGCTAGCACGAGGTGGCACCCAGCTGTGCGTGGTGTGAACGGGCCAAGATGACACCCGGCAGCCGTGACAGCCTTGCCACGCTGGTCACCCCTGTGTGGTGGCATCCTACTGGGTGGTGTATGACTGGGCCAAGGTGACAACCAGCAGCCATGAAGGCCTCACTACATGGGTGACATTCGTGAGTTGAAACCCCACTGGGTGGTGTGTGCCCAGGCCTAGGAGAAACATGGCGGCCGTGAGGGCCTCAACACACTGGTGACCCGCATGAGGTGGTATCCTGCTGGGTGGGGTGTGCCCATGCCGAGGTGACATCTGGTTGCTGTGATTGCCCTGCAACGTGGGTTACCAGTGCTGGGTGGGGTGCACCCAGGTTGAGGTGACACATGGTTGGTGTGACAGATGAGCAATATGGGTGGCATGCGAAAGGTGACTCTCCACTGGGGAGGGTGTGACCAGGCTGAGGTGACACCTTGTGGCTGTGATGGCCTTGCCATGTGGGTGGCATGTATGAGGTAGCACCCCACCAGGTAGGGAGTGATGGGGCCGAGGTTCCACCAGGCCACTGTAATGTCCTCAACATGCGGGTGACCAATGAGATGTAGCATCCCACCAGGTGGGGTGTGCCCAGGCCTAGGTGACACCTGGCAGCCATGAAGGCCTCACATTTCAGGTGACTCATGCGAAGTGGCATTGCACACGGCAAGGTGCACCTGGGTTGAGGTGACACATGATGACTGTGATGGACTCACAACACGTGTGGCTTGCATGAGGTGACACACTGGAGGACAGAGTGTGATTGAGCTAAGGTGACACCTGGTGGCTGTGGTGTCCTCATCACATGGGTGGCATGCAAGAGATGACACCCCACCAGGTGTGGTGTCATGGGGATGAGGTGACAGCTAGTGGCTGTGACTGCATTGTCATGTGGGTGGCACATGTGAGGTAGCACCCCATCAGGTAGGGAGAGTTGGGGCCGAGGTGACACATGGTGGCTGTGACGGCCACACCACATGGGTGACCTGCATGAGGTGGCATTCCACCATGAGGTGTGTGTCTGGGCCATTTTGACACCCAGTGGCTGTGAAGTCCTCACCACGTGGGTGGCTCATGCAAGGTTTCACCCTGCCAGGTGGTGTGTTATGGGGCTGAGGTGACACGCCACGGTCATGATGACCTTGCCATGCTGGTGACATTTGTGAGGTTTTACCTGACCTGGTGGGGTTTGACAGGACTGATGTGACACCTGGCGGCCATGATGGGTTTGCCTCACAGGTGACCTGTGTGAGGTGGCACCCTGATGGGTGGAGTACAATGGGGCTGAGGTGACACCTGGTGGCTGTGACGGCCTTGCAATGTGGGTGGCCTGTACGAGGTAGCACCCCACCAGGTAGGGAGTGATGGGGCCGAGGTTCCACCAGGCCACAGTAATGTCCTCAACATGCGGGTGACCAATGAGATGTAGCATCCCACCAGGTGGGGTGTGCCCAGGCCTAGGTGACACCTGGCAGTGTGTGGGCCTCACCAAATGGGTGACCCTGGCTGGCTGGAACCCCACTGGGCAGGTGTTTCTGGGCCAAGGTCAAACACAGTTTCTGTGATGGCCTCACCACATGGGTGGCACCCCACCAGGTTGGGTGTGCCCAGGCTAAGGTGACACTCAGGGGCCATGACAGCCTTACCACGTGGGTGACCAGTGTGATGTGGCAACCTGTTGGGCAGCACATGACTGTGCCAAAGTGACACCTGGTGGCTGTGATGGCCTCACCATGCAGGTGACCTGTACAAGGCCTCACCACATGGGTGGCATGCATGAGGTTGCTCTCCACTGGGCAGAGTGTCCCAAGGCCGAGGTGACACCTGGTGGCCATGATGGCCTCACCATGCGGATGGCACATGTGGAGTGGCATCCCTCTCGATGGGAGTTGCCCAGGCCGAGGTCAAACCCCACTTCCATTATGGCCTCAAAATGTGGGTGACCCACATGAGGTTGCACCCAGCTGGGCGGGTTGTGCCAGTTCTGAGGTGAAACCCAGTGGGCATCTAGGCCTAGCCACACGGGAGACCCACACATGGTGGCACACAGCCAGGCAGTGTGTAACTGGGCCGAGGGGACCCCCAGTGTCCATTACGGCCTTGCCTCATGGGTGATATGTGTGAAGTGTCACTCTGTGGGGTGGGGTGTGACCAGGCCTAAGTGACACCCTGGCCATGAGGGTCTTGCCATGTGCATCACCTGCATGAGGTGGCTCCCCACTGGGCAGGTTGTGAAGTGGCCGAGGTGAAACTCGGCATCCTGACCACATCGCCATGCAGGTGGCATGTGCGATGTGTCACCGTGATGGGTGGGGTGTGCCCAGGTCTAGGTGACACCCAGCTGCCATGCAGGCCTCATCAGGCAGATGCACCACAGTATGTGGCACTCCTCCAGTTGGTGTGTGCCCAGGCGAAGGTGAATCCCATCCTTCATGAGGGCATCAACATGTGGGTGACCCATGCGAGGTGGCAGCCCCCAGGTGATGTGTGACTGGGCTGAGGCAACACCCAATGGCATGACAGCCTCACCACATAGGTGACCCTGGTGTGGTGGCATCCCACCAGGTGGCGTGTGCCCAGGCCAATGTCAAACACAGCTTCTGTGATGGCCTTGCCACTCGGGTGACAGGGGCAAGGTGGCTCCCCATCAGGTGGCGTGTGCCTGGGCTGAGGTGACAGCCAGCCGCTATGATGTACTTGCCACGTGGGTTACCTATGTGAGGTGGCACCCCACTGGGTGGATATGCCCAGGTTGATGTGACACCTGGCAGCCCTGATGGCCACAGCACGTGGGGGACTGATGTGACGTGGCACTCTGCTAGGTGGGGTGTGATGGATCTGATGTGACATCTGGCAGCCATAATGGCCTTGCAACATGGGTGGCACATGCAAAGTGGCACACCGCAGGTGGGATGTGAGGGGGTCTAGGTACCCCCGGTGGATTTGACGGTGCAGCTATGTGTGTGACAAGTGCAAGGGTGCTCCCATCAGGGTGGGGTGTTACTGGACCGAGGTTACACCTTGTGACCATAATGGCCTCAGCACTTGGGTGGTATGCATGATGTGGCACCCTGCCAGCAGGGTGTGATGGGGCCAATGGACACCCCGTGGTTGTGACAGGCTCTCAACACGGATGACCCATGTGAGGTGGCTTTTTGCCAGGCAGGGTGTGACTGAGCTGAGGTGACATCTGGCAGCCATTACAGCCTCACCACATGGCTGACCCATGCATGGTGGCATCCTGTTGGGCTGGATGTGCCTGGGCCTAGGTGACAGCCGGTTGCCATGAGGGCCATGCCACAAGTGTGACCCTTGTGAGATGGCACTCTGGTGGGTGGGGTGTGCATGGGCCTAGGTGCCACCTGGTGGCTGAGAGGGCCTCACAACCCAGGTGACCCTCACGAGATGGCACCCTGCCTGATGGGGTGTGCCCAATTCAAGGTGATACCTGATGGTCATGACAGCATCACCACATGCATGGCATGCCCAAGGTGGTACACTGTTGGGCTGTGTTTGATAATCCTAGGTGACACCCTGTGGCCGTCATGGCCTTGCCATGTGGGTGGCATGCACGAAGTGGCTCCTGGCAGGCCATGGTGTCCCTGGGCTGAGGTGAGACCTGGCAACACTGACGGCCTCACCACATGGCTTACACATGTCAGGTGGCACCCCACAGGGTGGATGTGCCTGGGCTGAGGTGAGGCCTGATATCCCTGATGGCCTCACCACGTGGGTGAATCACATGAGTTGACACCCCACCAGGCAGGGTGTGGTGGGGCTGAAGTGACACCCAGCAGCCGTAATGGCCTTGCACTGTGGGTGGAACCTGCAAAGTGCCACCGCTCTTGGCAGGGTGTAAGGGTGCCAAGGTGACACATGGTGCTGTGATGGCCCAGCTACATGGGTGGCAAGTGCAAGGTTGCACCCAACCAGGTGGGGTGTTACAGGGCCGAGGTGGCACCTGGTGGCTGTGATGGCCTCACCACTTGGGTGGCACACACATGGTAGCACCCTGCCAGGCAAGGTGCGATGGGGCCAATGGACACCCTGTGGCTGTGACAGCCTCACAACCCTGGTGACCTATACTAGGTGGCTTCCTGCTGCGCAGGTTGTGACCGAGCTGAGGTGACACCCGGCAGCAGTGATGGCCTTGCCACATGGGTGACCTGCAAGAGGTGGCACCATGCTGTGTGGGTTGTGACCAGGCCAAGGGGACACCTGGCGGCCATGACAGCCACACCACAATCGTAGCAAGTGTGAGATTGCACCCTGCAGGCTGCAGTGTGAGCAGGCCAAAGTGATCCACAGCAGCTGTGAGAGCCACATCACATGGGTGACCCTTGCAAATTGGCACCCTGTTAGGTGGTGTGTGACTGGTCCAAGGTGATGCCCAGTGGCCATGAGGACCTCACCACATGGGTGACCCACATGAGCTGGCACCCTGCCTGGCAGGGTGTAACCAGGCCAAGGTGACATCTGGTGGCATAGAGGTGCTCACAACGTGAGTAACCATGCGAGGTGGCATCTCACATGGTGGGGTATGCCCGGATTGAGGTGACACACTTTGACCGAGACAGACTTGCAGCACAGGTGGCATGCACCAGGTGACACCCCACTGTGCAGTGTGTGATCGGGCTGAGGTGACACCTGGTGGCTGTGATGGTCTCGTCCTGAGGGAAGCACATGCTAGTTGACACCCTGGCAGGTGGGTATTGACCAGGAAGAGGTGACACCCAGTGGCCGTGATGGCCTCACTACATGGGGGACACACAAGAGATGACATGGTGCCAGGTGTGGTGTCACAGGGACAAGGTGGCACCTAGTGGTGTGATTGCCTAGCTATGCGGGTGGCACATCAAGGTGGCACCTGGCAGGGTGGGGAATGACGGGGCTGAAGTGACACCCAGTGGCCATGATGGCCTAGCCATGTGAGTAGCATGCACTATGTAGCACCCCATCGGGCAGTGTCTGAGTGGGCTTAGGTGACACCTCGCGGCCTTGATAGCCTCACCATGCTGGTGACATGGGTGAGGTAGCACCTTGCCTGGTGGGGTGTGACGTGGCTGAGATGACACATGGTGGTCATGATCCCTTGCCTCTTAGGTGGCTCTAGCATGGTGGCACCCTGCTGTGAATGCTATGAAGGGGTCAAGGTGACATCCCATGGCTATGACAGCCTCACCACATGGGTGACCCAAGTGAGGTGGCTCCCCACAAGACATGGTGTGACTGAGCTAAGCTGTCACCCAGTGGCAGTGATGGCTTCTCCATGCAGGTGACCCATACGAGGTTGTACCCCGCTGGGTGGTGTGTGAAGCAACCAGGGTGACACCTGGTGGCTGTGAGGGCCTCATCACGTGGGTGATCTGTGCATGGTGGCTCCCCACCAGGCATTGTGTGCTCAGGCAGAGGAGACATCTGGCAGCCATGACAGCCTCACCATACAGTTGACCTTTGCCAGGTGGCAACCTGCGGGGTGGGGTGTGACCATGCAGACGTGACACCCAGTGGTGTGACCACCTTGCCATGCAGGTGCCATGTTGAGGTGACATTCTCCTGGGCAGGGAGTGACGGGGCTGAACATTGGTGGCCGTGAGTGCTGCACCATGTGGGTGGCACATGCTAGGTGACATCCCAATGGGCAAGGTGTACCCAGGTCGAGATGACACTCAGTGGCTGTGAAGGCCTCACAACACAGGTGACCCATGCGATTTGGAATCCTGCATGGTGTGTTGTGACTGGGTTGACATGACACAGCGACCAGATTGGACTTGCAATGTGGGTGGCATGCATGAGGTTAGCCCTGCCAGGTAGGGTGTGATCGGGCTGAGGTGACACCCAGCAGCCATGATGGGCTTGCCACATGGATGGCACACAAGAGATGACACACCACTGGGCATGGTGTCATGGGGATGAGGTAAAACACTATGGCTGTTACTGCCTCACCATGTGGGTAGCACATGTGAGGTCACACCCCACCAGGCCTAGAGTGATGGGGCCAAAGGGAAACATGGTGGCTGAGATGACTTGCCACGTGGGTGGCTAGCACGAGGTGGCACCCAGCTGTGCGTGGTGTGAACGGGCCAAGATGACACCCGGCAGCCGTGACAGCCTTGCCACGCTGGTCACCCCTGTGTGGTGGCATCCTACTGGGTGGTGTATGACTGGGCCAAGGTGACAACCAGCAGCCATGAAGGCCTCACTACATGGGTGACATTCGTGAGTTGAAACCCCACTGGGTGGTGTGTGCCCAGGCCTAGGAGAAACATGGCGGCCGTGAGGGCCTCAACACACTGGTGACCCGCATGAGGTGGTATCCTGCTGGGTGGGGTGTGCCCATGCCGAGGTGACATCTGGTTGCTGTGATTGCCCTGCAACGTGGGTTACCAGTGCTGGGTGGGGTGCACCCAGGTTGAGGTGACACATGGTTGGTGTGACAGATGAGCAATATGGGTGGCATGCGAAAGGTGACTCTCCACTGGGGAGGGTGTGACCAGGCTGAGGTGACACCTTGTGGCTGTGATGGCCTTGCCATGTGGGTGGCATGTATGAGGTAGCACCCCACCAGGTAGGGAGTGATGGGGCCGAGGTTCCACCAGGCCACTGTAATGTCCTCAACATGCGGGTGACCAATGAGATGTAGCATCCCACCAGGTGGGGTGTGCCCAGGCCTAGGTGACACCTGGCAGCCATGAAGGCCTCACATTTCAGGTGACTCATGCGAAGTGGCATTGCACACGGCAAGGTGCACCTGGGTTGAGGTGACACATGATGACTGTGATGGACTCACAACACGTGTGGCTTGCATGAGGTGACACACTGGAGGACAGAGTGTGATTGAGCTAAGGTGACACCTGGTGGCTGTGGTGTCCTCATCACATGGGTGGCATGCAAGAGATGACACCCCACCAGGTGTGGTGTCATGGGGATGAGGTGACAGCTAGTGGCTGTGACTGCATTGTCATGTGGGTGGCACATGTGAGGTAGCACCCCATCAGGTAGGGAGAGTTGGGGCCGAGGTGACACATGGTGGCTGTGACGGCCACACCACATGGGTGACCTGCATGAGGTGGCATTCCACCATGAGGTGTGTGTCTGGGCCATTTTGACACCCAGTGGCTGTGAAGTCCTCACCACGTGGGTGGCTCATGCAAGGTTTCACCCTGCCAGGTGGTGTGTTATGGGGCTGAGGTGACACGCCACGGTCATGATGACCTTGCCATGCTGGTGACATTTGTGAGGTTTTACCTGACCTGGTGGGGTTTGACAGGACTGATGTGACACCTGGCGGCCATGATGGGTTTGCCTCACAGGTGACCTGTGTGAGGTGGCACCCTGATGGGTGGAGTACAATGGGGCTGAGGTGACACCTGGTGGCTGTGACGGCCTTGCAATGTGGGTGGCCTGTACGAGGTAGCACCCCACCAGGTAGGGAGTGATGGGGCCGAGGTTCCACCAGGCCACAGTAATGTCCTCAACATGCGGGTGACCAATGAGATGTAGCATCCCACCAGGTGGGGTGTGCCCAGGCCTAGGTGACACCTGGCAGTGTGTGGGCCTCACCAAATGGGTGACCCTGGCTGGCTGGAACCCCACTGGGCAGGTGTTTCTGGGCCAAGGTCAAACACAGTTTCTGTGATGGCCTCACCACATGGGTGGCACCCCACCAGGTTGGGTGTGCCCAGGCTAAGGTGACACTCAGGGGCCATGACAGCCTTACCACGTGGGTGACCAGTGTGATGTGGCAACCTGTTGGGCAGCACATGACTGTGCCAAAGTGACACCTGGTGGCTGTGATGGCCTCACCATGCAGGTGACCTGTACAAGGCCTCACCACATGGGTGGCATGCATGAGGTTGCTCTCCACTGGGCAGAGTGTCCCAAGGCCGAGGTGACACCTGGTGGCCATGATGGCCTCACCATGCGGATGGCACATGTGGAGTGGCATCCCTCTCGATGGGAGTTGCCCAGGCCGAGGTCAAACCCCACTTCCATTATGGCCTCAAAATGTGGGTGACCCACATGAGGTTGCACCCAGCTGGGCGGGTTGTGCCAGTTCTGAGGTGAAACCCAGTGGGCATCTAGGCCTAGCCACACGGGAGACCCACACATGGTGGCACACAGCCAGGCAGTGTGTAACTGGGCCGAGGGGACCCCCAGTGTCCATTACGGCCTTGCCTCATGGGTGATATGTGTGAAGTGTCACTCTGTGGGGTGGGGTGTGACCAGGCCTAAGTGACACCCTGGCCATGAGGGTCTTGCCATGTGCATCACCTGCATGAGGTGGCTCCCCACTGGGCAGGTTGTGAAGTGGCCGAGGTGAAACTCGGCATCCTGACCACATCGCCATGCAGGTGGCATGTGCGATGTGTCACCGTGATGGGTGGGGTGTGCCCAGGTCTAGGTGACACCCAGCTGCCATGCAGGCCTCATCAGGCAGATGCACCACAGTATGTGGCACTCCTCCAGTTGGTGTGTGCCCAGGCGAAGGTGAATCCCATCCTTCATGAGGGCATCAACATGTGGGTGACCCATGCGAGGTGGCAGCCCCCAGGTGATGTGTGACTGGGCTGAGGCAACACCCAATGGCATGACAGCCTCACCACATAGGTGACCCTGGTGTGGTGGCATCCCACCAGGTGGTGTGTGCCCAGGCCAATGTCAAACACAGCTTCTGTGATGGCCTTGCCACTCGGGTGACAGGGGCAAGGTGGCTCCCCATCAGGTGGCGTGTGCCTGGGCTGAGGTGACAGCCAGCAGCTATGATGTACTTGCCACGTGGGTTACCTATGTGAGGTGGCACCCCACTGGGTGGATATGCCCAGGTTGATGTGACACCTGGCAGCCCTGATGGCCACAGCACGTGGGTGACTGATGTGACGTGGCACTCTGCTAGGTGGGGTGTGATGGATCTGATGTGACATCTGGCAGCCATAATGGCCTTGCAACATGGGTGGCACATGCAAAGTGGCACACTGCAGGTGGGATGTGAGGGGGTCTAGGTACCCCCGGTGGATTTGACGGTGCAGCTATGTGTGTGACAAGTGCAAGGGTGCTCCCATCAGGGTGGGGTGTTACTGGACCGAGGTTACACCTTGTGACCATAATGGCCTCAGCACTTGGGTGGTATGCATGATGTGGCACCCTGCCAGCAGGGTGTGATGGGGCCAATGGACACCCCGTGGTTGTGACAGGCTCTCAACACGGATGACCCATGTGAGGTGGCTTTTTGCCAGGCAGGGTGTGACTGAGCTGAGGTGACATCTGGCAGCCATTACAGCCTCACCACATGGCTGACCCATGCATGGTGGCATCCTGTTGGGCTGGATGTGCCTGGGCCTAGGTGACAGCCGGTTGCCATGAGGGCCATGCCACAAGTGTGACCCTTGTGAGATGGCACTCTGGTGGGTGGGGTGTGCATGGGCCTAGGTGCCACCTGGTGGCTGAGAGGGCCTCACAACCCAGGTGACCCTCACGAGATGGCACCCTGCCTGATGGGGTGTGCCCAATTCAAGGTGATACCTGATGGTCATGACAGCATCACCACATGCATGGCATGCCCAAGGTGGTACACTGTTGGGCTGTGTTTGATAATCCTAGGTGACACCCTGTGGCCGTCATGGCCTTGCCATGTGGGTGGCATGCACGAAGTGGCTCCTGGCCGGACATGGTGTCCCTGGGCTGAGGTGAGACCTGGCAACACTGACGGCCTCACCACATGGCTTACACATGTAAGGTGGCACCCCACAGGGTGGATGTGCCTGGGCTGAGGTGAGGCCTGATATCCCTGATGGCCTCACCACGTGGGTGAATCACATGAGTTGACACCCCACCAGGCAGGGTGTGGTGGGGCTGAAGTGACACCCAGCAGCCGTAATGGCCTTGCACTGTGGGTGGAACCTGCAAAGTGCCACCGCTCTTGGCAGGGTGTAAGGGTGCCAAGGTGACACATGGTGCTGTGATGGCCCCGCTACATGGGTGGCAAGTGCAAGGTTGCACCCAACAAGGTGGGGTGTTACAGGGCCGAGGTGGCACCTGGAGGCTGTGATGGCCTCACCACTTGGGTGGCACACACATGGTAGCACCCTGCCAGGCAAGGTTCGATGGGGCCAATGGACACCCTGTGGCTGTGACAGCCTCACAACCCTGGTGACCTATACTAGGTGGCTTCCTGCTGCGCAGGTTGTGACTGAGCTGAGGTGACACCCGGCAGCAGTGATGGCCTTGCCACATGGGTGACCTGCAAGAGGTGGCACCATGCTGTGTGGGTTGTGACCAGGCCAAGGGGACACCTGGCGGCCATGACAGCCACACCACAATCGTAGCAAGTGTGAGATTGCACCCTGCAGGCTGCAGTGTGAGCAGGCCAAAGTGATCCACAGCAGCTGTGAGAGCCACATCACATGGGTGACCCTTGCAAATTGGCACCCTGTTAGGTGGTGTGTGACTGGTCCAAGGTGATGCCCAGTGGCCATGAGGACCTCACCACATGGGTGACCCACATGAGCTGGCACCCTGCCTGGCAGGGTGTAACCAGGCCAAGGTGACATCTGGTGGCATAGAGGTGCTCACAACGTGAGTAACCATACGAGGTGGCATCTCACATGGTGGGGTATACCCAGATTGAGGTGACACACTTTGACTGAGACAGACTTGCAGCACAGGTGGCATGCACCAGGTGACACCCCACTGTGCAGTGTGTGATCGGGCTGAGGTGACACCTGGTGGCTGTGATGGTCTCATCCTGAGGGAAGCACATGCTAGTTGACACCCTGGCAGGTGGGTATTGACCAGGAAGAGGTGACACCCAGTGGCCGTGATGGCCTCACTACATGGGGGACACACAGAGATGACATGGTGCCAGGTGTGGTGTCACAGGGACAAGGTGGCACCTAGTGGTGTGATTGCCTAGCTATGCAGGTGGCACATCAAGGTGGCACTTGGCAGGGTGGGGAATGACGGGGCTGAGGTGACACCCAGTGGCCATGATGGCCTAGCCATGTGAGTAGCATGCACTATGTAGCACCCCATCGGGCAGTGTCTGAGTGGGCTTAGGTGACACCTCGCGGCCTTGATAGCCTCACCATGCTGGTGACATGGGTGAGGTAGCACCTTGCCTGGTGGGGTGTGACGTGGCTGAGATGACACATGGTGGTCATGATCCCTTGCCTCTTAGGTGGCTCTAGCATGGTGGCACCCTGCTGTGAATGCTATGAAGGGGTCAAGGTGACATCCCATGGCTATGACAGCCTCACCACATGGGTGACCCAAGTGAGGTGGCTCCCCACAAGACATGGTGTGACTGAGCTAAGCTGTCACCCAGTGGCAGTGATGGCTTCTCCATGCAGGTGACCCATACGAGGTTGTACCCCGCTGGGTGGTGTGTGAAGCAACCAGGGTGACACCTGGTGGCTGTGAGGGCCTCATCACGTGGGTGATCTGTGCATGGTGGCTCCCCACCAGGCATTGTGTGCTCAGGCAGAGGAGACATCTGGCAGCCATGACAGCCTCACCATACAGTTGACCTTTGCCAGGTGGCAACCTGCGGGGTGGGGTGTGACCATGCAGACGTGACACCCAGTGGTGTGACCACCTTGCCATGCAGGTGCCATGTTGAGGTGACATTCTCCTGGGCAGGGAGTGACGGGGCTGAACATTGGTGGCCGTGAGTGCTGCACCATGTGGGTGGCACATGCTAGGTGACATCCCAATGGGCAAGGTGTACCCAGGTCGAGATGACACTCAGTGGCTGTGAAGGCCTCACAACACAGGTGACCCATGCGATTTGGAATCCTGCATGGTGTGTTGTGACTGGGTTGACATGACACAGTGACCAGATTGGACTTGCAATGTGGGTGGCATGCATGAGGTTAGCCCTGCCAGGTAGGGTGTGATCGGGCTGAGGTGACACCCAGCAGCCATGATGGGCTTGCCACATGGATGGCACACAAGAGATGACACCCCACTGGGCATGGTGTCATGGGGATGAGGTAAAACACTATGGCTGTTACTGCCTCACCATGTGGGTAGCACATGTGAGGTCACACCCCACCAGGCCTAGAGTGATGGGGCCAAAGGGAAACATGGTGGCTGAGATGACTTGCCACGTGGGTGGCTAGCACGAGGTGGCACCCAGCTGTGCGTGGTGTGAACGGGCCAAGATGACACCCGGCAGCCGTGACAGCCTTGCCACGCTGGTTACCCCTGTGTGGTGGCATCCTACTGGGTGGTGTATGACTGGGCCAAGGTGACAACCAGCAGCCATGAAGGCCTCACTACATGGGTGACATTCGTGAGTTGAAACCCCACTGGGTGGTGTGTGCCCAGGCCTAGGAGAAACATGGTGGCCGTGAGGGCCTCAACACACCGGTGACCCGCATGAGGTGGTATCCTGCTGGGTGGGGTGTGCCCATGCCGAGGTGACATCTGGTTGCTGTGATTGCCCTGCAATGTGGGTTACCAGTGCTGGGTGGGGTGCACCCAGGTTGAGGTGACACATGGTTGGTGTGACAGATGAGCAATATGGGTGGCATGCGAAAGGTGACTCTCCACTGGGGAGGGTGTGACCAGGCTGAGGTGACACCTTGTGGCTGTGATGGCCTTGCCATGTGGGTGGCATGTATGAGGTAGCACCCCACCAGGTAGGGAGTGATGGGGCCGAGGTTCCACCAGGCCACTGTAATGTCCTCAACATGTGGGTGACCAATGAGATGTAGCATCCCACCAGGTGGGGTGTGCCCAGGCCTAGGTGACACCTGGCAGCCATGAAGGCCTCACATTTCAGGTGACTCATGCGAAGTGGCATTGCACACGGCAAGGTGCACCTGGGTTGAGGTGACACATGATGACTGTGATGGACTCACAACACGTGTGGCTTGCATGAGGTGACACACTGGAGGACAGAGTGTGATTGAGCTAAGGTGACACCTGGTGGCTGTGGTGTCCTCATCACATGGGTGGCATGCAAGAGATGACACCCCACCAGGTGTGGTGTCATGGGGATGAGGTGACAGCTAGTGGCTGTGACTGCATTGTCATGTGGGTGGCACATGTGAGGTAGCACCCCATCAGGTAGGGAGAGTTGGGGCCGAGGTGACACATGGTGGCTGTGACGGCCTCACCACATGGGTGACCTGCATGAGGTGGCATTCCACCATGAGGTGTGTGTCTGGGCCATTTTGACACCCAGTGGCTGTGAAGTCCTCACCACGTGGGTGGCTCATGCAAGGTTTCACCCTGCCAGGTGGTGTGTTATGGGGCTGAGGTGACACGCCACGGTCATGATGACCTTGCCATGCTGGTGACATTTGTGAGGTTTTACCTGACCTGGTGGGGTTTGACAGGACTGATGTGACACCTGGCGGCCATGATGGGTTTGCCTCACAGGTGACCCGTGTGAGGTGGCACCCTGATGGGTGGAGTACAATGGGGCTGAGGTGACACCTGGTGGCTGTGACGGCCTTGCAATGTGGGTGGCCTGTACGAGGTAGCACCCCACCAGGTAGGGAGTGATGGGGCCGAGGTTCCACCAGGCCACAGTAATGTCCTCAACATGCAGGTGATCAATGAGATGTAGCATCCCACCAGGTGGGGTGTGCCCAGGCCTAGGTGACACCTGGCAGTGTGTGGGCCTCACCAAATGGGTGACCCTGGCTGGCTGGAACCCCACTGGGCAGGTGTTTCTGGGCCAAGGTCAAACACAGTTTCTGTGATGGCCTCACCACATGGGTGGCACCCCACCAGGTTGGGTGTGCCCAGGCTAAGGTGACACTCAGGGGCCATGACAGCCTTACCACGTGGGTGACCAGTGTGATGTGGCAACCTGTTGGGCAGCACATGACTGTGCCAAAGTGACACCTGGTGGCTGTGATGGCCTCACCATGCAGGTGACCTGTACAAGGCCTCACCACATAGGTGGCATGCATGAGGTTGCTCTCCACTGGGCAGAGTGTCCCAAGGCCGAGGTGACACCTGGTGGCCATGATGGGCTCACCATGCGGATGGCACATGTGGAGTGGCATCCCTCTCGATGGGAGTTGCCCAGGCCGAGGTCAAACCCCACTTCCATTATGGCCTCAAAACGTGGGTGACCCACATGAGGTTGCACCCAGCTGGGTGGGTTGTGCCAGTTCTGAGGTGAAACCCAGTGGGCATCTAGGCCTAGCCACACGGGAGACCCACACATGGTGGCACACAGCCAGGCAGTGTGTAACTGGGCCGAGGGGACCCCCAGTGTCCATTACGGCCTTTCCTCATGGGTGATATGTGTGAAGTGGCACTCTGTTGGGTGGGGTGTGACCAGGCCTAAGTGACACCCTGGCCATGAGGGTCTTGCCATGTGCATCACCTGCATGAGGTGGCTCCCCACTGGGCAGGTTGTGAAGTGGCCGAGGTGAAACTCGGCATCCTGACCACATCGCCATGCAGGTGGCATGTGCGATGTGTCACCGTGATGGGTGGGGTGTGCCCAGGTCTAGGTGACACCCAGCTGCCATGCAGGCCTCATCAGGCAGATGCACCACAGTATGTGGCACTCCTCCAGTTGGTGTGTGCCCAGGCGAAGGTGAATCCCATCCTTCATGAGGGCATCAACATGTGGGTGACCCATGCGAGGTGGCAGCCCCCAGGTGCTGTGTGACTGGCCTGAGGCAACACCCAATGGCATGACAGCCTCACCACATAGGTGACCCTGGTGTGGTGGCATCCCACCAGGCAGCGTGTGCCCAGGCCAATGTCAAACACAGCTTCTGTGATGGCCTTGCCACTCGGGTGACAGGGGCAAGGTGGCTCCCCATCAGGTGGCGTGTGCCTGGGCTGAGGTGACAGCCAGCCGCTATGATGTACTTGCCACGTGGGTTACCTATGTGAGGTGGCACCCCACTGGGTGGATATGCCCAGGTGGATGTGACACCTGGCAGCCCTGATGGCCACAGCACGTGGGGGACTGATGTGACGTGGCACTCTGCTAGGTGGGGTGTGATGGATCTGATGTGACATCTGGCAGCCATAATGGCCTTGCAACATGGGTGGCACATGCAAAGTGGCACACCGCAGGTGGGATGTGAGGGGGTCTAGGTACCCCCGGTGGATTTGACGGTGCAGCTATGTGTGTGACAAGTGCAAGGGTGCTCCCATCAGGGTGGGGTGTTACTGGACCGAGGTTACACCTTGTGACCATAATGGCCTCAGCACTTGGGTGGTATGCATGATGTGGCACCCTGCCAGCAGGGTGTGATGGGGCCAATGGACACCCCGTGGTTGTGACAGGCTCTCAACACGGATGACCCATGTGAGGTGGCTTTTTGCCAGGCAGGGTGTGACTGAGCTGAGGTGACATCTGGCAGCCATTACAGCCTCACCACATGGCTGACCCATGCATGGTGGCATCCTGTTGGGCTGGATGTGCCTGGGCCTAGGTGACAGCCGGTTGCCATGAGGGCCATGCCACAAGTGTGACCCTTGTGAGATGGCACTCTGGTGGGTGGGGTGTGCATGGGCCTAGGTGCCACCTGGTGGCTGAGAGGGCCTCACAACCCAGGTGACCCTCACGAGATGGCACCCTGCCTGATGGGGTGTGCCCAATTCAAGGTGATACCTGATGGTCATGACAGCATCACCACATGCATGGCATGCCCAAGGTGGTACACTGTTGGGCTGTGTTTGATAATCCTAGGTGACACCCTGTGGCCGTCATGGCCTTGCCATGTGGGTGGCATGCACGAAGTGGCTCCTGGCCGGACATGGTGTCCCTGGGCTGAGGTGAGACCTGGCAACACTGACGGCCTCACCACATGGCTTACACATGTAAGGTGGCACCCCACAGGGTGGATGTGCCTGGGCTGAGGTGAGGCCTGATATCCCTGATGGCCTCACCACGTGGGTGAATCACATGAGTTGACACCCCACCAGGCAGGGTGTGGTGGGGCTGAAGTGACACCCAGCAGCCGTAATGGCCTTGCACTGTGGGTGGAACCTGCAAAGTGCCACCGCTCTTGGCAGGGTGTAAGGGTGCCAAGGTGACACATGGTGCTGTGATGGCCCAGCTACATGGGTGGCAAGTGCAAGGTTGCACCCAACCAGGTTGGGTGTTACAGGGCCGAGGTGGCACCTGGTGGCTGTGATGGCCTCACCACTTGGGTGGCACACACATGGTAGCACCCTGCCAGGCAAGGTGCGATGGGGCCAATGGACACCCTGTGGCTGTGACAGCCTCACAACCCTGGTGACCTATACTAGGTGGCTTCCTGCTGCGCAGGTTGTGACTGAGCTGAGGTGACACCCGGCAGCAGTGATGGCCTTGCCACATGGGTGACCTGCAAGAGGTGGCACCATGCTGTGTGGGTTGTGACCAGGCCAAGGGGACACCTGGCGGCCATGACAGCCACACCACAATCGTAGCAAGTGTGAGATTGCACCCTGCAGGCTGCAGTGTGAGCAGGCCAAAGTGATCCACAGCAGCTGTGAGAGCCACATCACATGGGTGACCCTTGCAAATTGGCACCCTGTTAGGTGGTGTGTGACTGGTCCAAGGTGATGCCCAGTGGCCATGAGGACCTCACCACATGGGTGACCCACATGATCTGGCACCCTGCCTGGCAGGGTGTAACCAGGCCAAGGTGACATCTGGTGGCATAGAGGTGCTCACAACGTGAGTAACCATGCGAGGTGGCATCTCACATGGTGGGGTATGCCCGGATTGAGGTGACACACTTTGACCGAGACAGACTTGCAGCACAGGTGGCATGCACCAGGTGACACCCCACTGTGCAGTGTGTGATCGGGCTGAGGTGACACCTGGTGGCTGTGATGGTCTCGTCCTGAGGGAAGCACATGCTAGTTGACACCCTGGCAGGTGGGTATTGACCAGGAAGAGTTGACACCCAGTTGCCGTGATGGCCTCACTACATGGGGGACACACAAGAGATGACATGGTGCCAGGTGTGGTGTCACAGGGACAAGGTGGCACCTAGTGGTGTGATTGCCTAGCTATGCGGGTGGCACATCAAGGTGGCACCTGGCAGGGTGGGGAATGACGGGGCTGAAGTGACACCCAGTGGCCATGATGGCCTAGCCATGTGAGTAGCATGCACTATGTAGCACCCCATCGGGCAGTGTCTGAGTGGGCTTAGGTGACACCTCGCGGCCTTGATAGCCTCACCATGCTGGTGACATGGGTGAGGTAGCACCTTGCCTGGTGGGGTGTGACGTGGCTGAGATGACACATGGTGGTCATGATCCCTTGCCTCTTAGGTGGATCTAGCATGGTGGCACCCTGCTGTGAATGCTATGAAGGGGTCAAGGTGACATCCCATGGCTATGACAGCCTCACCACATGGGTGACCCAAGTGAGGTGGCTCCCCACAAGACATGGTGTGACTGAGCTAAGCTGTCACCCAGTGGCAGTGATGGCTTCTCCATGCAGGTGACCCATACGAGGTTGTACCCCTCTGGGTGGTGTGTGAAGCAACCAGGGTGACACCTGGTGGCTGTGAGGGCCTCATCACGTGGGTGATCTGTGCATGGTGGCTCCCCACCAGGCATTGTGTGCTCAGGCAGAGGAGACATCTGGCAGCCATGACAGCCTCACCATACAGTTGACCTTTGCCAGGTGGCAACCTGCGGGGTGGGGTGTGACCATGCAGATGTGACACCCAGTGGTGTGACCACCTTGCCATGCAGGTGCCATGTTGAGGTGACATTCTCCTGGGCAGGGAGTGACGGGGCTGAACATTGGTGGCCGTGAGTGCTGCACCATGTGGGTGGCACATGCTAGGTGACATCCCAATGGGCAAGGTGTACCCAGGTCGAGATGACACTCAGTGGCTGTGAAGGCCTCACAACACAGGTGACCCATGCGATTTGGAATCCTGCATGGTGTGTTGTGACTGGGTTGACATGACACAGCGACCAGATTGGACTTGCAATGTGGGTGGCATGCATGAGGTTAGCCCTGCCAGGTAGGGTGTGATCGGGCTGAGGTGACACCCAGCAGCCATGATGGGCTTGCCACATGGATGGCACACAAGAGATGACACCCCACTGGGCATGGTGTCATGGGGATGAGGTAAAACACTATGGCTGTTACTGCCTCACCATGTGGGTAGCACATGTGAGGTCACACCCCACCCGGCCTAGAGTGATGGGGCCAAAGGGAAACATGGTGGCTGAGATGACTTGCCACGTGGGTGGCTAGCATGAGGTGGCACCCAGCTGTGCGTGGTGTGAACGGGCCAAGATGACACCCGGCAGCCGTGACAGCCTTGCCACGCTGGTTACCCCTGTGTGGTGGCATCCTACTGGGTGGCGTATGACTGGGCCAAGGTGACAACCAGCAGCCATGAAGGCCTCACTACATGGGTGACATTCGTGAGTTGAAACCCCACTGGGTGGTGTGTGCCCAGGCCTAGGAGAAACATGGCGGCCGTGAGGGCCTCAACACACTGGTGACCCGCATGAGGTGGTATCCTGCTGGGTGGGGTGTGCCCATGCCGAGGTGACATCTGGTTGCTGTGATTGCCCTGCAACGTGGGTTACCAGTGCTGGGTGGGGTGCACCCAGGTTGAGGTGACACATGGTTGGTGTGACAGATGAGCAATATGGGTGGCATGCGAAAGGTGACTCTCCACTGGGGAGGGTGTGACCAGGCTGAGGTGACACCTTGTGGCTGTGATGGCCTTGCCATGTGGGTGGCATGTATGAGGTAGCACCCCACCAGGTAGGGAGTGATGGGGCCGAGGTTCCACCAGGCCACTGTAATGTCCTCAACATGCGGGTGACCAATGAGATGTAGCATCCCACCAGGTGGGGTGTGCCCAGGCCTAGGTGACACCTGGCAGCCATGAAGGCCTCACATTTCAGGTGACTCATGCGAAGTGGCATTGCACACGGCAAGGTGCACCTGGGTTGAGGTGACACATGATGACTGTGATGGACTCACAACACGTGTGGCTTGCATGAGGTGACACACTGGAGGACAGAGTGTGATTGAGCTAAGGTGACACCTGGTGGCTGTGGTGTCCTCATCACATGGGTGGCATGCAAGAGATGACACCCCACCAGGTGTGGTGTCATGGGGATGAGGTGACAGCTAGTGGCTGTGACTGCATTGTCATGTGGGTGGCACATGTGAGGTAGCACCCCATCAGGTAGGGAGAGTTGGGGCCGAGGTGACACATGGTGGCTGTGACGGCCACACCACATGGGTGACCTGCATGAGGTGGCATTCCACCATGAGGTGTGTGTCTGGGCCATTTTGACACCCAGTGGCTGTGAAGTCCTCACCACGTGGGTGGCTCATGCAAGGTTTCACCCTGCCAGGTGGTGTGTTATGGGGCTGAGGTGACACGCCACGGTCATGATGACCTTGCCATGCTGGTGACATTTGTGAGGTTTTACCTGACCTGGTGGGGTTTGACAGGACTGATGTGACACCTGGCGGCCATGATGGGTTTGCCTCACAGGTGACCTGTGTGAGGTGGCACCCTGATGGGTGGAGTACAATGGGGCTGAGGTGACACCTGGTGGCTGTGACGGCCTTGCAATGTGGGTGGCCTGTACGAGGTAGCACCCCACCAGGTAGGGAGTGATGGGGCCGAGGTTCCACCAGGCCACAGTAATGTCCTCAACATGCGGGTGACCAATGAGATGTAGCATCCCACCAGGTGGGGTGTGCCCAGGCCTAGGTGACACCTGGCAGTGTGTGGGCCTCACCAAATGGGTGACCCTGGCTGGCTGGAACCCCACTGGGCAGGTGTTTCTGGGCCAAGGTCAAACACAGTTTCTGTGATGGCCTCACCACATGGGTGGCACCCCACCAGGTTGGGTGTGCCCAGGCTAAGGTGACACTCAGGGGCCATGACAGCCTTACCACGTGGGTGACCAGTGTGATGTGGCAACCTGTTGGGCAGCACATGACTGTGCCAAAGTGACACCTGGTGGCTGTGATGGCCTCACCATGCAGGTGACCTGTACAAGGCCTCACCACATGGGGCATGCATGAGGTTGCTCTCCACTGGGCAGAGTGTCCCAAGGCCGAGGTGACACCTGGTGGCCATGATGGCCTCACCATGCGGATGGCACATGTGGAGTGGCATCCCTCTCGATGGGAGTTGCCCAGGCCGAGGTCAAACCCCACTTCCATTATGGCCTCAAAACGTGGGTGACCCACATGAGGTTGCACCCAGCTGGGCGGGTTGTGCCAGTTCTGAGGTGAAACCCAGTGGGCATCTAGGCCTAGCCACACGGGAGACCCACACATGGTGGCACACAGCCAGGCAGTGTGTAACTGGGCTGAGGGGACCCCCAGTGTCCATTACGGCCTTGCCTCATGGGTGATATGTGTGAAGTGGCACTCTGTTGGGTGGGGTGTGTCCAGGCCTAAGTGACACCCTGGCCATGAGGGTCTTGCCATGTGCATCACCTGCATGAGGTGGCTCCCCACTGGGCAGGTTGTGAAGTGGCCGAGGTGAAACTCGGCATCCTGACCACATCACCATGCAGGTGGCATGTGCGATGTGTCACCGTGATGGGTGGGGTGTGCCCAGGTCTAGGTGACACCCAGCTGCCATGCAGGCCTCATCAGGCAGATGCACCACAGTATGTGGCACTCCTCCAGTTGGTGTGTGCCCAGGCGAAGGTGAATCCCATCCTTCATGAGGGCATCAACATGTGGGTGACCCATGCGAGGTGGCAGCCCCCAGGTGATGTGTGACTGGGCTGAGGCAACACCCAATGGCATGACAGCCTCACCACATAGGTGACCCTGGTGTGGTGGCATCCCACCAGGCGGTGTGTGCCCAGGCCAATGTCAAACACAGCTTCTGTGATGGCCTTGCCTCTCGGGTGACAGGGGCAAGGTGGCTCCCCATCAGGTGGCGTGTGCCTGGGCTGAGGTGACAGCCAGCCGCTATGATGTACTTGCCACGTGGGTTACCTATGTGAGGTGGCACCCCACTGGGTGGATATGCCCAGGTTGATGTGACACCTGGCAGCCCTGATGGCCACAGCACGTGGGGGACTGATGTGACGTGGCACTCTGCTAGGTGGGGTGTGATGGATCTGATGTGACATCTGGCAGCCATAATGGCCTTGCAACATGGGTGGCACATGCAAAGTGGCACACCGCAGGTGGGATGTGAGGGGGTCTAGGTACCCCCGGTGGATTTGACGGTGCAGCTATGTGTGTGACAAGTGCAAGGGTGCTCCCATCAGGGTGGGGTGTTACTGGACCGAGGTTACACCTTGTGACCATAATGGCCTCAGCACTTGGGTGGTATGCATGATGTGGCACCCTGCCAGCAGGGTGTGATGGGGCCAATGGACACCCCGTGGTTGTGACAGGCTCTCAACACGGATGACCCATGTGAGGTGGCTTTTTGCCAGGCAGGGTGTGACTGAGCTGAGGTGACATCTGGCAGCCATTACAGCCTCACCACATGGCTGACCCATGCATGGTGGCATCCTGTTGGGCTGGATGTGCCTGGGCCTAGGTGACAGCCGGTTGCCATGAGGGCCATGCCACAAGTGTGACCCTTGTGAGATGGCACTCTGGTGGGTGGGGTGTGCATGGGCCTAGGTGCCACCTGGTGGCTGAGAGGGCCTCACAACCCAGGTGACCCTCACGAGATGGCACCCTGCCTGATGGGGTGTGCCCAATTCAAGGTGATACCTGATGGTCATGACAGCATCACCACATGCATGGCATGCCCAAGGTGGTACACTGTTGGGCTGTGTTTGATAATCCTAGGTGACACCCTGTGGCCGTCATGGCCTTGCCATGTGGGTGGCATGCACGAAGTGGCTCCTGGCCGGACATGGTGTCCCTGGGCTGAGGTGAGACCTGGCAACACTGACGGCCTCACCACATGGCTTACACATGTAAGGTGGCACCCCACAGGGTGGATGTGCCTGGGCTGAGGTGAGGCCTGATATCCCTGATGGCCTCACCACGTGGGTGAATCACATGAGTTGACACCCCACCAGGCAGGGTGTGGTGGGGCTGAAGTGACACCCAGCAGCCGTAATGGCCTTGCACTGTGGGTGGAACCTGCAAAGTGCCACCGCTCTTGGCAGGGTGTAAGGGTGCCAAGGTGACACATGGTGCTGTGATGGCCCAGCTACATGGGTGGCAAGTGCAAGGTTGCACCCAACCAGGTGGGGTGTTACAGGGCCGAGGTGGCACCTGGTGGCTGTGATGGCCTCACCACTTGGGTGGCACACACATGGTAGCACCCTGCCAGGCAAGGTGCGATGGGGCCAATGGACACCCTGTGGCTGTGACAGCCTCACAACCCTGGTGACCTATACTAGGAGGCTTCCTGCTGCGCAGGTTGTGACTGAGCTGAGGTAACACCCGGCAGCAGTGATGGCCTTGCCACATGGGTGACCTGCAAGAGGTGGCACCATGCTTTGTGGGTTGTGACCAGGCCAAGGGGACACCTGGCGGCCATGACAGCCACACCACAATCGTAGCAAGTGTGAGATTGCACCCTGCAGGCTGCAGTGTGAGCAGGCCAAAGTGATCCACAGCAGCTGTGAGAGCCACATCACATGGGTGACCCTTGCAAATTGGCACCCTGTTAGGTGGTGTGTGACTGGTCCAAGGTGATGCCCAGTGGCCATGAGGACCTCACCACATGGGTGACCCACATGAGCTGGCACCCTGCCTGGCAGGGTGTAACCAGGCCAAGGTGACATCTGGTGGCATAGAGGTGCTCACAACGTGAGTAACCATACGAGGTGGCATCTCACATGGTGGGGTATACCCAGATTGAGTTGACACACTTTGACTGAGACAGACTTGCAGCACAGGTGGCATGCACCAGGTGACACCCCACTGTGCAGTGTGTGATCGGGCTGAGGTGACACCTGGTGGCTGTGATGGTCTCATCCTGAGGGAAGCACATGCTAGTTGACACCCTGGCAGGTGGGTATTGACCAGGAAGAGGTGACACCCAGTGGCCGTGATGGCCTCACTACATGGGGGACACACAGAGATGACATGGTGCCAGGTGTGGTGTCACAGGGACAAGGTGGCACCTAGTGGTGTGATTGCCTAGCTATGCAGGTGGCACATCAAGGTGGCACCTGGCAGGGTGGGGAATGACGGGGCTGAAGTGACACCCAGTGGCCATGATGGCCTAGCCATGTGAGTAGCATGCACTATGTAGCACCCCATCGGGCAGTGTCTGAGTGGGCTTAGGTGACACCTCGCGGCCTTGATAGCCTCACCATGCTGGTGACATGGGTGAGGTAGCACCTTGCCTGGTGGGGTGTGACGTGGCTGAGATGACACATGGTGGTCATGATCCCTTGCCTCTTAGGTGGCTCTAGCATGGTGGCACCCTGCTGTGAATGCTATGAAGGGGTCAAGGTGACATCCCATGGCTAGGACAGCCTCACCACATGGGTGACCCAAGTGAGGTGGCTCCCCACAAGACATGGTGTGACTGAGCTAAGCTGTCACCCAGGGGCAGTGATGGCTTCTCCATGCAGGTGACCCATACGAGGTTGTACCCCGCTGGGTGGTGTGTGAAGCAACCAGGGTGACACCTGGTGGCTGTGAGGGCCTCATCACGTGGGTGATCTGTGCATGGTGGCTCCCCACCAGGCATTGTGTGCTCAGGCAGAGGAGACATCTGGCAGCCATGACAGCCTCACCATACAGTTGACCTTTGCCAGGTGGCAACCTGCGGGGTGGGGTGTGACCATGCAGACGTGACACCCAGTGGTGTGACCACCTTGCCATGCAGGTGCCATGTTGAGGTGACATTCTCCTGGGCAGGGAGTGACGGGGCTGAACATTGGTGGCCGTGAGTGCTGCACCATGTGGGTGGCACATGCTAGGTGACATCCCAATGGGCAAGGTGTACCCAGGTCGAGATGACACTCAGTGGCTGTGAAGGCCTCACAACACAGGTGACCCATGCGATTTGGAATCCTGCATGGTGTGTTGTGACTGGGTTGACATGACACAGCGACCAGATTGGACTTGCAATGTGGGTGGCATGCATGAGGTTAGCCCTGCCAGGTAGGGTGTGATCGGGCTGAGGTGACACCCGGCAGCCATGATGGGCTTGCCACATGGATGGCACACAAGAGATGACACCCCACTGGTCATGGTGTCATGGGGATGAGGTAAAACACTATGGCTGTTACTGCCTCACCATGTGGGTAGCACATGTGAGGTCACACCCCACCAGGCCTAGAGTGATGGGGCCAAAGGGAAACATGGTGGCTGAGATGACTTGCCACGTGGGTGGCTAGTACGAGGTGGCACCCAGCTGTGCGTGGTGTGAACGGGCCAAGATGACACCCGGCAGCCGTGACAGCCTTGCCACGCCGGTTACCCCTGTGTGGTGGCATCCTACTGGGTGGCGTATGACTGGGCCAAGGTGACAACCAGCAGCCATGAAGGCCTCACTACATGGGTGACATTCATGAGTTGAAACCCCACTGGGTGGGGTGTGCCCAGGCCTAGGTGAAACATGGCTGCCGTGAGGGCCGCAACACACTGGTGACCCGCATGAGGTGGTATCCTGCTGGGTGGGGTGTGCCCATGCCGAGGTGACATCTGGTTGCTGTGATTGCCCTGCAACGTGGGTTACCAGTGCTGGGTGGGGTGAACCCAGGTTGAGGTGACACATGGTTGGTGTGACAGATGAGCAAAATGGGTGGCATGTGAAAGGTGACTCTCCACTGGGGAGGGTGTGACCAGGCTGAGGTGACACCTTGTGGCTGTGATGGCCTTGCCATGTGGGTGGCATGTATGAGGTAGCACCCCACCAGGTAGGGAGTGATGGGGCCGAGGTTCCACCAGGCCACTGTAATGTCCTCAACATGCGGGTGACCAATGAGATGTAGCATCCCACCAGGTGGGGTGTGCCCAGGCCTAGGTGACACCTGGCAGCCATGAAGGCCTCACATTTCAGGTGACTCATGCGAAGTGGCATTGCACACGGCAAGGTGCACCTGGGTTGAGGTGACACATGATGACTGTGATGGACTCACAACACGTGTGGCTTGCATGAGGTGACACACTGGAGGACAGTGTGTGATTGAGCTAAGGTGACACCTGGTGGCTGTGGTGTCCTCATCACATGGGTGGCATGCAAGAGATGACACCCCACCAGGTGTGGTGTCATGGGGATGAGGTGACAGCTAGTGGCTGTGACTGCATTGTCATGTGGGTGGCACATGTGAGGTAGCACCCCATCAGGTAGGGAGAGTTGGGGCCGAGGTGACACATGGTGGCTGTGACGGCCTCACCACATGGGTGATCTGCATGAGGTGGCATTCCACCATGAGGTGTGTGTCTGGGCCATTTTGACACCCAGTGGCTGTGAAGTCCTCACCACGTGGGTGGCTCATGCAAGGTTTCACCCTGCCAGGTGGTGTGTTATGGGGCTGAGGTGACACGCCATGGTCATGATGACCTTGCCATGCTGGTGACATTTGTGAGGTTTTACCTGACCTGGTGGGGTTTGACAGGACTGATGTGACACCTGGCGGCCATGATGGGTTTGCCTCACAGGTGACCCATGTGAGGTGGCACCCTGATGGGTGGAGTACAATGGGGCTGAGGTGACACCTGGTGGCTGTGACGGCCTTGCAATGTGGGTGGCCTGTACGAGGTAGCACCCCACCAGGTAGGGAGTGATGGGGCCGAGGTTCCACCAGGCCACAGTAATGTCCTGAACATGCGGGTGACCGATGAGATGTAGCATCCCACCAGGTGGGGTGTGCCCAGGCCTAGGTGACACCTGGCAGTGTGTGGGCCTCACCAAATGGGTGACCCTGGCTGGCTGGAACCCCACTGGGCAGGTGTTTCTGGGCCAAGGTCAAACACAGTTTCTGTGATGGCCTCACCACATGGGTGGCACCCCACCAGGTTGGGTGTGCCCAGGCTAAGGTGACACTCAGGGGCCATGACAGCCTTACCACGTGGGTGACCAGTGTGATGTGGCAACCTGTTGGGCAGCACATGACTGTGCCAAAGTGACACCTGGTGGCTGTGATGGCCTCACCATGCAGGTGACCTGTACAAGGCCTCACCACATGGGGCATGCATGAGGTTGCTCTCCACTGGGCAGAGTGTCCCAAGGCCGAGGTGACACCTGGTGGCCATGATGGCCTCACCATGCGGATGGCACATGTGGAGTGGCATCCCTCTCGATGGGAGTTGCCCAGGCCGAGGTCAAACCCCACTTCCATTATGGCCTCAAAACGTGGGTGACCCACATGAGGTTGCACCCAGCTCGGCGGGTTGTGCCAGTTCTGAGGTGAAACCCAGTGGGCATCTAGGCCTAGCCACACGGGAGACCCACACATGGTGGCACACAGCCAGGCAGTGTGTAACTGGGCTGAGGGGACCCCCAGTGTCCATTACGGCCTTGCCTCATGGGTGATATGTGTGAAGTGGCACTCTGTTGGGTGGGGTGTGACCAGGCCTAAGTGACACCCTGGCCATGAGGGTCTTGCCATGTGCATCACCTGCATGAGGTGGCTCCCCACTGGGCAGGTTGTGAAGTGGCCGAGGTGAAACTCGGCATCCTGACCACATCGCCATGCAGGTGGCATGTGCGATGTGTCACCGTGATGGGTGGGGTGTGCCCAGGTCTAGGTGACACCCAGCTGCCATGCAGGCCTCATCAGGCAGATGCACCACAGTATGTGGCACTCCTCCAGTTGGTGTGTGCCCAGGCGAAGGTGAATCCCATCCTTCATGAGGGCATCAACATGTGGGTGACCCATGCGAGGTGGCAGCCCCCAGGTGATGTGTGACTGGGCTGAGGCAACACCCAATGGCATGACAGCCTCACCACATAGGTGACCCTGGTGTGGTGGCATCCCACCAGGCGGTGTGTGCCCAGGCCAATGTCAAACACAGCTTCTGTGATGGCCTTGCCACTCGGGTGACAGGGGCAAGGTGGCTCCCCATCAGGTGGCGTGTGCCTGGGCTGAGGTGACAGCCAGCCGCTATGATGTACTTGCCACGTGGGTTACCTATGTGAGGTGGCACCCCACTGGGTGGATATGCCCAGGTTGATGTGACACCTGGCAGCCCTGATGGCCACAGCACGTGGGTGACTGATGTGACGTGGCACTCTGCTAGGTGGGGTGTGATGGATCTGATGTGACATCTGGCAGCCATAATGGCCTTGCAACATGGGTGGCACATGCAAAGTGGCACACCGCAGGTGGAATGTGAGGGGGTCTAGGTACCCCCGGTGGATTTGACGGTGCAGCTATGTGTGTGACAAGTGCAAGGGTGCTCCCATCAGGGTGGGGTGTTACTGGACCGAGGTTACACCTTGTGACCATAATGGCCTCAGCACTTGGGTGGTATGCATGATGTGGCACCCTGCCAGCAGGGTGTGATGGGGCCAATGGACACCCCGTGGTTGTGACAGGCTCTCAACACGGATGACCCATGTGAGGTGGCTTTTTGCCAGGCAGGGTGTGACTGAGCTGAGGTGACATCTGGCATCCATTACAGCCTCACCACATGGGTGACCCATGCATGGTGGCATCCTGTTGGGCTGGATGTGCCTGGGCCTAGGTGACAGCCGGTTGCCATGAGGGCCATGCCACAAGTGTGACCCTTGTGAGATGGCACTCTGGTGGGTGGGGTGTGCATGGGCCTAGGTGCCACCTGGTGGCTGAGAGGGCCTCACAACCCAGGTGACCCTCACGAGATGGCACCCTGCCTGATGGGGTGTGCCCAATTCAAGGTGATACCTGATGGTCATGACAGCATCACCACATGCATGGCATGCCCAAGGTGGTACACTGTTGGGCTGTGTTTGATAATCCTAGGTGACACCCTGTGGCCGTCATGGCCTTGCCATGTGGGTGGCATGCACGAAGTGGCTCCTGGCCGGACATGGTGTCCCTGGGCTGAGGTGAGACCTGGCAACACTGACGGCCTCACCACATGGCTTACACATGTAAGGTGGCACCCCACAGGGTGGATGTGCCTGGGCTGAGGTGAGGCCTGATATCCCTGATGGCCTCACCACGTGGGTGAATCACATGAGTTGACACCCCACCAGGCAGGGTGTGGTGGGGCTGAAGTGACACCCAGCAGCCATAATGGCCTTGCACTGTGGGTGGAACCTGCAAAGTGCCACCGCTCTTGGCAGGGTGTAAGGGTGCCAAGGTGACACATGGTGCTGTGATGGCCCAGCTACATGGGTCGCAAGTGCAAGGTTGCACCCAACCAGGTGGGGTGTTACAGGGCCGAGGTGGCACCTGGTGGCTGTGATGGCCTCACCACTTGGGTGGCACACACATGGTAGCACCCTGCCAGGCAAGGTGCGATGGGGCCAATGGACACCCTGTGGCTGTGACAGCCTCACAACCCTGGTGACCTATACTAGGAGGCTTCCTGCTGCGCAGGTTGTGACTGAGCTGAGGTAACACCCGGCAGCAGTGATGGCCTTGCCACATGGGTGACCTGCAAGAGGTGGCACCATGCTTTGTGGGTTGTGACCAGGCCAAGGGGACACCTGGCGGCCATGACAGCCACACCACAATCGTAGCAAGTGTGAGATTGCACCCTGCAGGCTGCAGTGTGAGCAGGCCAAAGTGATCCACAGCAGCTGTGAGAGCCACATCACATGGGTGACCCTTGCAAATTGGCACCCTGTTAGGTGGTGTGTGACTGGTCCAAGGTGATGCCCAGTGGCCATGAGGACCTCACCACATGGGTGACCCACATGAGCTGGCACCCTGCCTGGCAGGGTGTAACCAGGCCAAGGTGACATCTGGTGGCATAGAGGTGCTCACAACGTGAGTAACCATACGAGGTGGCATCTCACATGGTGGGGTATACCCAGATTGAGGTGACACACTTTGACTGAGACAGACTTGCAGCACAGGTGGCATGCACCAGGTGACACCCCACTGTGCAGTGTGTGATCGGGCTGAGGTGACACCTGGTGGCTGTGATGGTCTCATCCTGAGGGAAGCACATGCTAGTTGACACCCTGGCAGGTGGGTATTGACCAGGAAGAGGTGACACCCAGTGGCCGTGATGGCCTCACTACATGGGGGACACACAGAGATGACATGGTGCCAGGTGTGGTGTCACAGGGACAAGGTGGCACCTAGTGGTGTGATTGCCTAGCTATGCAGGTGGCACATCAAGGTGGCACCTGGCAGGGTGGGGAATGACGGGGCTGAAGTGACACCCAGTGGCCATGATGGCCTAGCCATGTGAGTAGCATGCACTATGTAGCACCCCATCGGGCAGTGTCTGAGTGGGCTTAGGTGACACCTCGCGGCCTTGATAGCCTCACCATGCTGGTGACATGGGTGAGGTAGCACCTTGCCTGGTGGGGTGTGACGTGGCTGAGATGACACATGGTGGTCATGATCCCTTGCCTCTTAGGTGGCTCTAGCATGGTGGCACCCTGCTGTGAATGCTATGAAGGGGTCAAGGTGACATCCCATGGCTATGACAGCCTCACCACATGGGTGACCCAAGTGAGGTGGCTCCCCACAAGACATGGTGTGACTGAGCTAAGCTGTCACCCAGGGGCAGTGATGGCTTCTCCATGCAGGTGACCCATACGAGGTTGTACCCCGCTGGGTGGTGTGTGAAGCAACCAGGGTGACACCTGGTGGCTGTGAGGGCCTCATCACGTGGGTGATCTGTGCATGGTGGCTCCCCACCAGGCATTGTGTGCTCAGGCAGAGGAGACATCTGGCAGCCATGACAGCCTCACCATACAGTTGACCTTTGCCAGGTGGCAACCTGCGGGGTGGGGTGTGACCATGCAGACGTGACACCCAGTGGTGTGACCACCTTGCCATGCAGGTGCCATGTTGAGGTGACATTCTCCTGGGCAGGGAGTGACGGGGCTGAACATTGGTGGCCGTGAGTGCTGCACCATGTGGGTGGCACATGCTAGGTGACATCCCAATGGGCAAGGTGTACCCAGGTCGAGATGACACTCAGTGGCTGTGAAGGCCTCACAACACAGGTGACCCATGCGATTTGGAATCCTGCATGGTGTGTTGTGACTGGGTTGACATGACACAGCGACCAGATTGGACTTGCAATGTGGGTGGCATGCATGAGGTTAGCCCTGCCAGGTAGGGTGTGATCGGGCTGAGGTGACACCCGGCAGCCATGATGGGCTTGCCACATGGATGGCACACAAGAGATGACACCCCACTGGTCATGGTGTCATGGGGATGAGGTAAAACACTATGGCTGTTACTGCCTCACCATGTGGGTAGCACATGTGAGGTCACACCCCACCAGGCCTAGAGTGATGGGGCCAAAGGGAAACATGGTGGCTGAGATGACTTGCCACGTGGGTGGCTAGTACGAGGTGGCACCCAGCTGTGCGTGGTGTGAACGGGCCAAGATGACACCCGGCAGCCGTGACAGCCTTGCCACGCCGGTTACCCCTGTGTGGTGGCATCCTACTGGGTGGCGTATGACTGGGCCAAGGTGACAACCAGCAGCCATGAAGGCCTCACTACATGGGTGACATTCGTGAGTTGAAACCCCACTGGGTGGGGTGTGCCCAGGCCTAGGTGAAACATGGCTGCCGTGAGGGCCTCAACACACTGGTGACCCGCATGAGGTGGTATCCTGCTGGGTGGGGTGTGCCCATGCCGAGGTGACATCTGGTTGCTGTGATTGCCCTGCAACGTGGGTTACCAGTGCTGGGTGGGGTGAACCCAGGTTGAGGTGACACATGGTTGGTGTGACAGATGAGCAATATGGGTGGCATGCGAAAGGTGACTCTCCACTGGGGAGGGTGTGACCAGGCTGAGGTGACACCTTGTGGCTGTGATGGCCTTGCCATGTGGGTGGCATGTATGAGGTAGCACCCCACCAGGTAGGGAGTGATGGGGCCGAGGTTCCACCAGGCCACTGTAATGTCCTCAACATGCGGGTGACCAATGAGATGTAGCATCCCACCAGGTGGGGTGTGCCCAGGCCTAGGTGACACCTGGCAGCCATGAAGGCCTCACATTTCAGGTGACTCATGCGAAGTGGCATTGCACACGGCAAGGTGCACCTGGGTTGAGGTGACACATGATGACTGTGATGGACTCACAACACGTGTGGCTTGCATGAGGTGACACACTGGAGGACAGTGTGTGATTGAGCTAAGGTGACACCTGGTGGCTGTGGTGTCCTCATCACATGGGTGGCATGCAAGAGATGACACCCCACCAGGTGTGGTGTCATGGGGATGAGGTGACAGCTAGTGGCTGTGACTGCATTGTCATGTGGGTGGCACATGTGAGGTAGCACCCCATCAGGTAGGGAGAGTTGGGGCCGAGGTGACACATGGTGGCTGTGACGGCCTCACCACATGGGTGATCTGCATGAGGTGGCATTCCACCATGAGGTGTGTGTCTGGGCCATTTTGACACCCAGTGGCTGTGAAGTCCTCACCACGTGGGTGGCTCATGCAAGGTTTCACCCTGCCAGGTGGTGTGTTATGGGGCTGAGGTGACACGCCATGGTCATGATGACCTTGCCATGCTGGTGACATTTGTGAGGTTTTACCTGACCTGGTGGGGTTTGACAGGACTGATGTGACACCTGGCGGCCATGATGGGTTTGCCTCACAGGTGACCCGTGTGAGGTGGCACCCTGATGGGTGGAGTACAATGGGGCTGAGGTGACACCTGGTGGCTGTGACGGCCTTGCAATGTGGGTGGCCTGTACGAGGTAGAACCCCACCAGGTAGGGAGTGATGGGGCCGAGGTTCCACCAGGCCACAGTAATGTCCTGAACATGCGGGTGACCGATGAGATGTAGCATCCCACCAGGTGGGGTGTGCCCAGGCCTAGGTGACACCTGGCAGTGTGTGGGCCTCACCAAATGGGTGACCCTGGCTGGCTGGAACCCCACTGGGCAGGTGTTTCTGGGCCAAGGTCAAACACAGTTTCTGTGATGGCCTCACCACATGGGTGGCACCCCACCAGGTTGGGTGTGCCCAGGCTAAGGTGACACTCAGGGGCCATGACAGCCTTACCACGTGGGTGACCAGTGTGATGTGGCAACCTGTTGGGCAGCACATGACTGTGCCAAAGTGACACCTGGTGGCTGTGATGGCCTCACCATGCAGGTGACCTGTACAAGGCCTCACCACATGGGGCATGCATGAGGTTGCTCTCCACTGGGCAGAGTGTCCCAAGGCCGAGGTGACACCTGGTGGCCATGATGGCCTCACCATGCGGATGGCACATGTGGAGTGGCATCCCTCTCGATGGGAGTTGCCCAGGCCGAGGTCAAACCCCACTTCCATTATGGCCTCAAAACGTGGGTGACCCACATGAGGTTGCACCCAGCTGGGCGGGTTGTGCCAGTTCTGAGGTGAAACCCAGTGGGCATCTAGGCCTAGCCACACGGGAGACCCACACATGGTGGCACACAGCCAGGCAGTGTGTAACTGGGCTGAGGGGACCCCCAGTGTCCATTACGGCCTTGCCTCATGGGTGATATGTGTGAAGTGGCACTCTGTTGGGTGGGGTGTGACCAGGCCTAAGTGACACCCTGGCCATGAGGGTCTTGCCATGTGCATCACCTGCATGAGGTGGCTCCCCACTGGGCAGGTTGTGAAGTGGCCGAGGTGAAACTCGGCATCCTGACCACATCGCCATGCAGGTGGCATGTGCGATGTGTCACCGTGATGGGTGGGGTGTGCCCAGGTCTAGGTGACACCCAGCTGCCATGCAGGCCTCATCAGGCAGATGCACCACAGTATGTGGCACTCCTCCAGTTGGTGTGTGCCCAGGCGAAGGTGAATCCCATCCTTCATGAGGGCATCAACATGTGGGTGACCCATGCGAGGTGGCAGCCCCCAGGTGATGTGTGACTGGGCTGAGGCAACACCCAATGGCATGACAGCCTCACCACATAGGTGACCCTGGTGTGGTGGCATCCCACCAGGCGGTGTGTGCCCAGGCCAATGTCAAACACAGCTTCTGTGATGGCCTTGCCACTCGGGTGACAGGGGCAAGGTGGCTCCCCATCAGGTGGCGTGTGCCTGGGCTGAGGTGACAGCCAGCCGCTATGATGTACTTGCCACGTGGGTTACCTATGTGAGGTGGCACCCCACTGGGTGGATATGCCCAGGTTGATGTGACACCTGGCAGCCCTGATGGCCACAGCACGTGGGTGACTGATGTGACGTGGCACTCTGCTAGGTGGGGTGTGATGGATCTGATGTGACATCTGGCAGCCATAATGGCCTTGCAACATGGGTGGCACATGCAAAGTGGCACACCGCAGGTGGGATGTGAGGGGGTCTAGGTACCCCCGGTGGATTTGACGGTGCAGCTATGTGTGTGACAAGTGCAAGGGTGCTCCCATCAGGGTGGGGTGTTACTGGACCGAGGTTACACCTTGTGACCATAATGGCCTCAGCACTTGGGTGGTATGCATGATGTGGCACCCTGCCAGCAGGGTGTGATGGGGCCAATGGACACCCCGGTGTTGTGACAGGCTCTCAACACGGATGACCCATGTGAGGTGGCTTTTTGCCAGGCAGGGTGTGACTGAGCTGAGGTGACATCTGGCAGCCATTACAGCCTCACCACATGGCTGACCCATGCATGGTGGCATCCTGTTGGGCTGGATGTGCCTGGGCCTAGGTGACAGCCGGTTGCCATGAGGGCCATGCCACAAGTGTGACCCTTGTGAGATGGCACTCTGGTGGGTGGGGTGTGCATGGGCCTAGGTGCCACCTGGTGGCTGAGAGGGCCTCACAACCCAGGTGACCCTCACGAGATGGCACCCTGCCTGATGGGGTGTGCCCAATTCAAGGTGATACCTGATGGTCATGACAGCATCACCACATGCATGGCATGCCCAAGGTGGTACACTGTTGGGCTGTGTTTGATAATCCTAGGTGACACCCTGTGGCCGTCATGGCCTTGCCATGTGGGTGGCATGCACGAAGTGGCTCCTGGCCGGACATGGTGTCCCTGGGCTGAGGTGAGACCTGGCAACACTGACGGCCTCACCACATGGCTTACACATGTAAGGTGGCACCCCACAGGGTGGATGTGCCTGGGCTGAGGTGAGGCCTGATATCCCTGATGGCCTCACCACGTGGGTGAATCACATGAGTTGACACCCCACCAGGCAGGGTGTGGTGGGGCTGAAGTGACACCCAGCAGCCATAATGGCCTTGCACTGTGGGTGGAACCTGCAAAGTGCCACCACTCTTGGCAGGGTGTAAGGGTGCCAAGGTGACACATGGTGCTGTGATGGCCCAGCTACATGGGTGGCAAGTGCAAGGTTGCACCCAACCAGGTGGGGTGTTACAGGGCCGAGGTGGCACCTGGTGGCTGTGATGGCCTCACCACTTGGGTGGCACACACATGGTAGCACCCTGCCAGGCAAGGTGCGATGGGGCCAATGGACACCCTGTGGCTGTGACAGCCTCACAACCCTGGTGACCTATACTAGGAGGCTTCCTGCTGCGCAGGTTGTGACTGAGCTGAGGTAACACCCGGCAGCAGTGATGGCCTTGCCACATGGGTGACCTGCAAGAGGTGGCACCATGCTTTGTGGGTTGTGACCAGGCCAAGGGGACACCTGGCGGCCATGACAGCCACACCACAATCGTAGCAAGTGTGAGATTGCACCCTGCAGGCTGCAGTGTGAGCAGGCCAAAGTGATCCACAGCAGCTGTGAGAGCCACATCACATGGGTGACCCTTGCAAATTGGCACCCTGTTAGGTGGTGTGTGACTGGTCCAAGGTGATGCCCAGTGGCCATGAGGACCTCACCACATGGGTGACCCACATGAGCTGGCACCCTGCCTGGCAGGGTGTAACCAGGCCAAGGTGACATCTGGTGGCATAGAGGTGCTCACAACGTGAGTAACCATACGAGGTGGCATCTCACATGGTGGGGTATACCCAGATTGAGTTGACACACTTTGACTGAGACAGACTTGCAGCACAGGTGGCATGCACCAGGTGACACCCCACTGTGCAGTGTGTGATCGGGCTGAGGTGACACCTGGTGGCTGTGATGGTCTCATCCTGAGGGAAGCACATGCTAGTTGACACCCTGGCAGGTGGGTATTGACCAGGAAGAGGTGACACCCAGTGGCCGTGATGGCCTCACTACATGGGGGACACACAGAGATGACATGGTGCCAGGTGTGGTGTCACAGGGACAAGGTGGCACCTAGTGGTGTGATTGCCTAGCTATGCAGGTGGCACATCAAGGTGGCACCTGGCAGGGTGGGGAATGACGGGGCTGAAGTGACACCCAGTGGCCATGATGGCCTAGCCATGTGAGTAGCATGCACTATGTAGCACCCCATCGGGCAGTGTCTGAGTGGGCTTAGGTGACACCTCGCGGCCTTGATAGCCTCACCATGCTGGTGACATGGGTGAGGTAGCACCTTGCCTGGTGGGGTGTGACGTGGCTGAGATGACACATGGTGGTCATGATCCCTTGCCTCTTAGGTGGCTCTAGCATGGTGGCACCCTGCTGTGAATGCTATGAAGGGGTCAAGGTGACATCCCATGGCTATGACAGCCTCACCACATGGGTGACCCAAGTGAGGTGGCTCCCCACAAGACATGGTGTGACTGAGCTAAGCTGTCACCCAGGGGCAGTGATGGCTTCTCCATGCAGGTGACCCATACGAGGTTGTACCCCGCTGGGTGGTGTGTGAAGCAACCAGGGTGACACCTGGTGGCTGTGAGGGCCTCATCACGTGGGTGATCTGTGCATGGTGGCTCCCCACCAGGCATTGTGTGCTCAGGCAGAGGAGACATCTGGCAGCCATGACAGCCTCACCATACAGTTGACCTTTGCCAGGTGGCAACCTGCGGGGTGGGGTGTGACCATGCAGACGTGACACCCAGTGGTGTGACCACCTTGCCATGCAGGTGCCATGTTGAGGTGACATTCTCCTGGGCAGGGAGTGACGGGGCTGAACATTGGTGGCCGTGAGTGCTGCACCATGTGGGTGGCACATGCTAGGTGACATCCCAATGGGCAAGGTGTACCCAGGTTTAGATGACACTCAGTGGCTGTGAAGGCCTCACAACACAGGTGACCCATGCGATTTGGAATCCTGCATGGTGTGTTGTGACTGGGTTGACATGACACAGCGACCAGATTGGACTTGCAATGTGGGTGGCATGCATGAGGTTAGCCCTGCCAGGTAGGGTGTGATCGGGCTGAGGTGACACCCGGCAGCCATGATGGGCTTGCCACATGGATGGCACACAAGAGATGACACCCCACTGGTCATGGTGTCATGGGGATGAGGTAAAACACTATGGCTGTTACTGCCTCACCATGTGGGTAGCACATGTGAGGTCACACCCCACCAGGCCTAGAGTGATGGGGCCAAAGGGAAACATGGTGGCTGAGATGACTTGCCACGTGGGTGGCTAGTACGAGGTGGCACCCAGCTGTGCGTGGTGTGAACGGGCCAAGATGACACCCGGCAGCCGTGACAGCCTTGCCACGCCGGTTACCCCTGTGTGGTGGCATCCTACTGGGTGGCGTATGACTGGGCCAAGGTGACAACCAGCAGCCATGAAGGCCTCACTACATGGGTGACATTCGTGAGTTGAAACCCCGCTGGGTGGGGTGTGCCCAGGCCTAGGTGAAACATGGCTGCCGTGAGGGCCTCAACACACTGGTGACCCGCATGAGGTGGTATCCTGCTGGGTGGGGTGTGCCCATGCCGAGGTGACATCTGGTTGCTGTGATTGCCCTGCAACGTGGGTTACCAGTGCTGGGTGGGGTGAACCCAGGTTGAGGTGACACATGGTTGGTGTGACAGATGAGCAATATGGGTGGCATGCGAAAGGTGACTCTCCACTGGGGAGGGTGTGACCAGGCTGAGGTGACACCTTGTGGCTGTGATGGCCTTGCCATGTGGGTGGCATGTATGAGGTAGCACCCCACCAGGTAGGGAGTGATGGGGCCGAGGTTCCACCAGGCCACTGTAATGTCCTCAACATGCGGGTGACCAATGAGATGTAGCATCCCACCAGGTGGGGTGTGCCCAGGCCTAGGTGACACCTGGCAGCCATGAAGGCCTCACATTTCAGGTGACTCATGCGAAGTGGCATTGCACACGGCAAGGTGCACCTGGGTTGAGGTGACACATGATGACTGTGATGGACTCACAACACGTGTGGCTTGCATGAGGTGACACACTGGAGGACAGTGTGTGATTGAGCTAAGGTGACACCTGGTGGCTGTGGTGTCCTCATCACATGGGTGGCATGCAAGAGATGACACCCCACCAGGTGTGGTGTCATGGGGATGAGGTGACAGCTAGTGGCTGTGACTGCATTGTCATGTGGGTGGCACATGTGAGGTAGCACCCCATCAGGTAGGGAGAGTTGGGGCCGAGGTGACACATGGTGGCTGTGACGGCCTCACCACATGGGTGATCTGCATGAGGTGGCATTCCACCATGAGGTGTGTGTCTGGGCCATTTTGACACCCAGTGGCTGTGAAGTCCTCACCACGTGGGTGGCTCATGCAAGGTTTCACCCTGCCAGGTGGTGTGTTATGGGGCTGAGGTGACACGCCATGGTCATGATGACCTTGCCATGCTGGTGACATTTGTGAGGTTTTACCTGACCTGGTGGGGTTTGACAGGACTGATGTGACACCTGGCGGCCATGATGGGTTTGCCTCACAGGTGACCCGTGTGAGGTGGCACCCTGATGGGTGGAGTACAATGGGGCTGAGGTGACACCTGGTGGCTGTGACGGCCTTGCAATGTGGGTGGCCTGTACGAGGTAGCACCCCACCAGGTAGGGAGTGATGGGGCCGAGGTTCCACCAGGCCACAGTAATGTCCTGAACATGCGGGTGACTGATGAGATGTAGCATCCCACCAGGTGGGGTGTGCCCAGGCCTAGGTGACACCTGGCAGTGTGTGGGCCTCACCAAATGGGTGACCCTGGCTGGCTGGAACCCCACTGGGCAGGTGTTTCTGGGCCAAGGTCAAACACAGTTTCTGTGATGGCCTCACCACATGGGTGGCACCCCACCAGGTTGGGTGTGCCCAGGCTAAGGTGACACTCAGGGGCCATGACAGCCTTACCACGTGGGTGACCAGTGTGATGTGGCAACCTGTTGGGCAGCACATGACTGTGCCAAAGTGACACCTGGTGGCTGTGATGGCCTCACCATGCAGGTGACCTGTACAAGGCCTCACCACATGGGGCATGCATGAGGTTGCTCTCCACTGGGCAGAGTGTCCCAAGGCCGAGGTGACACCTGGTGGCCATGATGGCCTCACCATGCGGATGGCACATGTGGAGTGGCATCCCTCTCGATGGGAGTTGCCCAGGCCGAGGTCAAACCCCACTTCCATTATGGCCTCAAAACGTGGGTGACCCACATGAGGTTGCACCCAGCTGGGCGGGTTGTGCCAGTTCTGAGGTGAAACCCAGTGGGCATCTAGGCCTAGCCACACGGGAGACCCACACATGGTGGCACACAGCCAGGCAGTGTGTAACTGGGCTGAGGGGACCCCCAGTGTCCATTACGGCCTTGCCTCATGGGTGATATGTGTGAAGTGGCACTCTGTTGGGTGGGGTGTGACCAGGCCTAAGTGACACCCTGGCCATGAGGGTCTTGCCATGTGCATCACCTGCATGAGGTGGCTCCCCACTGGGCAGGTTGTGAAGTGGCCGAGGTGAAACTCGGCATCCTGACCACATCGCCATGCAGGTGGCATGTGCGATGTGTCACCGTGATGGGTGGGGTGTGCCCAGGTCTAGGTGACACCCAGCTGCCATGCAGGCCTCATCAGGCAGATGCACCACAGTATGTGGCACTCCTCCAGTTGGTGTGTGCCCAGGCGAAGGTGAATCCCATCCTTCATGAGGGCATCAACATGTGGGTGACCCATGCGAGGTGGCAGCCCCCAGGTGATGTGTGACTGGGCTGAGGCAACACCCAATGGCATGACAGCCTCACCACATAGGTGACCCTGGTGTGGTGGCATCCCACCAGGCGGTGTGTGCCCAGGCCAATGTCAAACACAGCTTCTGTGATGGCCTTGCCACTCGGGTGACAGGGGCAAGGTGGCTCCCCATCAGGTGGCGTGTGCCTGGGCTGAGGTGACAGCCAGCCGCTATGATGTACTTGCCACGTGGGTTACCTATGTGAGGTGGCACCCCACTGGGTGGATATGCCCAGGTTGATGTGACACCTGGCAGCCCTGATGGCCACAGCACGTGGGGGACTGATGTGACGTGGCACTCTGCTAGGTGGGGTGTGATGGATCTGATGTGACATCTGGCAGCCATAATGGCCTTGCAACATGGGTGGCACATGCAAAGTGGCACACCGCAGGTGGGATGTGAGGGGGTCTAGGTACCCCCGGTGGATTTGACGGTGCAGCTATGTGTGTGACAAGTGCAAGGGTGCTCCCATCAGGGTGGGGTGTTACTGGACCGAGGTTACACCTTGTGACCATAATGGCCTCAGCACTTGGGTGGTATGCATGATGTGGCACCCTGCCAGCAGGGTGTGATGGGGCCAATGGACACCCCGTGGTTGTGACAGGCTCTCAACACGGATGACCCATGTGAGGTGGCTTTTTGCCAGGCAGGGTGTGACTGAGCTGAGGTGACATCTGGCAGCCATTACAGCCTCACCACATGGCTGACCCATGCATGGTGGCATCCTGTTGGGCTGGATGTGCCTGGGCCTAGGTGACAGCCGGTTGCCATGAGGGCCATGCCACAAGTGTGACCCTTGTGAGATGGCACTCTGGTGGGTGGGGTGTGCATGGGCCTAGGTGCCACCTGGTGGCTGAGAGGGCCTCACAACCCAGGTGACCCTCACGAGATGGCACCCTGCCTGATGGGGTGTGCCCAATTCAAGGTGATACCTGATGGTCATGACAGCATCACCACATGCATGGCATGCCCAAGGTGGTACACTGTTGGGCTGTGTTTGATAATCCTAGGTGACACCCTGTGGCCATCATGGCCTTGCCATGTGGGTGGCATGCACGAAGTGGCTCCTGGCCGGACATGGTGTCCCTGGGCTGAGGTGAGACCTGGCAACACTGACGGCCTCACCACATGGCTTACACATGTAAGGTGGCACCCCACAGGGTGGATGTGCCTGGGCTGAGGTGAGGCCTGATATCCCTGATGGCCTCACCACGTGGGTGAATCACATGAGTTGACACCCCACCAGGCAGGGTGTGGTGGGGCTGAAGTGACACCCAGCAGCCATAATGGCCTTGCACTGTGGGTGGAACCTGCAAAGTGCCACCGCTCTTGGCAGGGTGTAAGGGTGCCAAGGTGACACATGGTGCTGTGATGGCCCAGCTACATGGGTGGCAAGTGCAAGGTTGCACCCAACCAGGTGGGGTGTTACAGGGCCGAGGTGGCACCTGGTGGCTGTGATGGCCTCACCACTTGGGTGGCACACACATGGTAGCACCCTGCCAGGCAAGGTGCGATGGGGCCAATGGACACCCTGTGGCTGTGACAGCCTCACAACCCTGGTGACCTATACTAGGAGGCTTCCTGCAGCGCAGGTTGTGACTGAGCTGAGGTAACACCCGGCAGCAGTGATGGCCTTGCCACATGGGTGACCTGCAAGAGGTGGCACCATGCTTTGTGGGTTGTGACCAGGCCAAGGGGACACCTGGCGGCCATGACAGCCACACCACAATCGTAGCAAGTGTGAGATTGCACCCTGCAGGCTGCAGTGTGAGCAGGCCAAAGTGATCCACAGCAGCTGTGAGAGCCACATCACATGGGTGACCCTTGCAAATTGGCACCCTGTTAGGTGGTGTGTGACTGGTCCAAGGTGATGCCCAGTGGCCATGAGGACCTCACCACATGGGTGACCCACATGAGCTGGCACCCTGCCTGGCAGGGTGTAACCAGGCCAAGGTGACATCTGGTGGCATAGAGGTGCTCACAACGTGAGTAACCATACGAGGTGGCATCTCACATGGTGGGGTATACCCAGATTGAGGTGACACACTTTGAGACAGACTTGCAGCACAGGTGGCATGCACCAGGTGACACCCCACTGTGCAGTGTGTGATCGGGCTGAGGTGACACCTGGTGGCTGTGATGGTCTCATCCTGAGGGAAGCACATGCTAGTTGACACCCTGGCAGGTGGGTATTGACCAGGAAGAGGTGACACCCAGTGGCCGTGATGGCCTCACTACATGGGGGACACACAGAGATGACATGGTGCCAGGTGTGGTGTCACAGGGACAAGGTGGCACCTAGTGGTGTGATTGCCTAGCTATGCAGGTGGCACATCAAGGTGGCACCTGGCAGGGTGGGGAATGACGGGGCTGAAGTGACACCCAGTGGCCATGATGGCCTAGCCATGTGAGTAGCATGCACTATGTAGCACCCCATCGGGCAGTGTCTGAGTGGGCTTAGGTGACACCTCGCGGCCTTGATAGCCTCACCATGCTGGTGACATGGGTGAGGTAGCACCTTGCCTGGTGGGGTGTGACGTGGCTGAGATGACACATGGTGGTCATGATCCCTTGCCTCTTAGGTGGCTCTAGCATGGTGGCACCCTGCTGTGAATGCTATGAAGGGGTCAAGGTGACATCCCATGGCTATGACAGCCTCACCACATGGGTGACCCAAGTGAGGTGGCTCCCCACAAGACATGGTGTGACTGAGCTAAGCTGTCACCCAGGGGCAGTGATGGCTTCTCCATGCAGGTGACCCATACGAGGTTGTACCCCGCTGGGTGGTGTGTGAAGCAACCAGGGTGACACCTGGTGGCTGTGAGGGCCTCATCACGTGGGTGATCTGTGCATGGTGGCTCCCCACCAGGCATTGTGTGCTCAGGCAGAGGAGACATCTGGCAGCCATGACAGCCTCACCATACAGTTGACCTTTGCCAGGTGGCAACCTGCGGGGTGGGGTGTGACCATGCAGACGTGACACCCAGTGGTGTGACCACCTTGCCATGCAGGTGCCATGTTGAGGTGACATTCTCCTGGGCAGGGAGTGACGGGGCTGAACATTGGTGGCCGTGAGTGCTGCACCATGTGGGTGGCACATGCTAGGTGACATCCCAATGGGCAAGGTGTACCCAGGTCGAGATGACACTCAGTGGCTGTGAAGGCCTCACAACACAGGTGACCCATGCGATTTGGAATCCTGCATGGTGTGTTGTGACTGGGTTGACATGACACAGCGACCAGATTGGACTTGCAATGTGGGTGGCATGCATGAGGTTAGCCCTGCCAGGTAGGGTGTGATCGGGCTGAGGTGACACCCGGCAGCCATGATGGGCTTGCCACATGGATGGCACACAAGAGATGACACCCCACTGGTCATGGTGTCATGGGGATGAGGTAAAACACTATGGCTGTTACTGCCTCACCATGTGGGTAGCACATGTGAGGTCACACCCCACCAGGCCTAGAGTGATGGGGCCAAAGGGAAACATGGTGGCTGAGATGACTTGCCACGTGGGTGGCTAGTACGAGGTGGCACCCAGCTGTGCGTGGTGTGAACGGGCCAAGATGACACCCGGCAGCCGTGACAGCCTTGCCACGCCGGTTACCCCTGTGTGGTGGCATCCTACTGGGTGGCGTATGACTGGGCCAAGGTGACAACCAGCAGCCATGAAGGCCTCACTACATGGGTGACATTCGTGAGTTGAAACCCCACTGGGTGGGGTGTGCCCAGGCCTAGGTGAAACATGGCTGCCGTGAGGGCCTCAACACACTGGTGACCCGCATGAGGTGGTATCCTGCTGGGTGGGGTGTGCCCATGCCGAGGTGACATCTGGTTGCTGTGATTGCCCTGCAACGTGGGTTACCAGTGCTGGGTGGGGTGAACCCAGGTTGAGGTGACGCATGGTTGGTGTGACAGATGAGCAATATGGGTGGCATGCGAAAGGTGACTCTCCACTGGGGAGGGTGTGACCAGGCTGAGGTGACACCTTGTGGCTGTGATGGCCTTGCCATGTGGGTGGCATGTATGAGGTAGCACCCCACCAGGTAGGGAGTGATGGGGCCGAGGTTCCACCAGGCCACTGTAATGTCCTCAACATGCGGGTGACCAATGAGATGTAGCATCCCACCAGGTGGGGTGTGCCCAGGCCTAGGTGACACCTGGCAGCCATGAAGGCCTCACATTTCAGGTGACTCATGCGAAGTGGCATTGCACACGGCAAGGTGCACCTGGGTTGAGGTGACACATGATGACTGTGATGGACTCACAACACGTGTGGCTTGCATGAGGTGACACACTGGAGGACAGTGTGTGATTGAGCTAAGGTGACACCTGGTGGCTGTGGTGTCCTCATCACATGGGTGGCATGCAAGAGATGACACCCCACCAGGTGTGGTGTCATGGGGATGAGGTGACAGCTAGTGGCTGTGACTGCATTGTCATGTGGGTGGCACATGTGAGGTAGCACCCCATCAGGTAGGGAGAGTTGGGGCCGAGGTGACACATGGTGGCTGTGACGGCCTCACCACATGGGTGATCTGCATGAGGTGGCATTCCACCATGAGGTGTGTGTCTGGGCCATTTTGACACCCAGTGGCTGTGAAGTCCTCACCACGTGGGTGGCTCATGCAAGGTTTCACCCTGCCAGGTGGTGTGTTATGGGGCTGAGGTGACACGCCATGGTCATGATGACCTTGCCATGCTGGTGACATTTGTGAGGTTTTACCTGACCTGGTGGGGTTTGACAGGACTGATGTGACACCTGGCGGCCATGATGGGTTTGCCTCACAGGTGACCCGTGTGAGGTGGCACCCTGATGGGTGGAGTACAATGGGGCTGAGGTGACACCTGGTGGCTGTGACGGCCTTGCAATGTGGGTGGCCTGTACGAGGTAGCACCCCACCAGGTAGGGAGTGATGGGGCCGAGGTTCCACCAGGCCACAGTAATGTCCTGAACATGCGGGTGACCGATGAGATGTAGCATCCCACCAGGTGGGGTGTGCCCAGGCCTAGGTGACACCTGGCAGTGTGTGGGCCTCACCAAATGGGTGACCCTGGCTGGCTGGAACCCCACTGGGCAGGTGTTTCTGGGCCAAGGTCAAACACAGTTTCTGTGATGGCCTCACCACATGGGTGGCACCCCACCAGGTTGGGTGTGCCCAGGCTAAGGTGACACTCAGGGGCCATGACAGCCTTACCACGTGGGTGACCAGTGTGATGTGGCAACCTGTTGGGCAGCACATGACTGTGCCAAAGTGACACCTGGTGGCTGTGATGGCCTCACCATGCAGGTGACCTGTACAAGGCCTCACCACATGGGTGGCATGCATGAGGTTGCTCTCCACTGGGCAGAGTGTCCCAAGGCCGAGGTGACACCTGGTGGCCATGATGGCCTCACCATGCGGATGGCACATGTGGAGTGGCATCCCTCTCGATGGGAGTTGCCCAGGCCGAGGTCAAACCCCACTTCCATTATGGCCTCAAAACGTGGGTGACCCACATGAGGTTGCACCCAGCTGGGCGGGTTGTGCCAGTTCTGAGGTGAAACCCAGTGGGCATCTAGGCCTAGCCACACGGGAGACCCACACATGGTGGCACACAGCCAGGCAGTGTGTAACTGGGCTGAGGGGACCCCCAGTGTCCATTACGGCCTTGCCTCATGGGTGATATGTGTGAAGTGGCACTCTGTTGGGTGGGGTGTGACCAGGCCTAAGTGACACCCTGGCCATGAGGGTCTTGCCATGTGCATCACCTGCATGAGGTGGCTCCCCACTGGGCAGGTTGTGAAGTGGCCGAGGTGAAACTCGGCATCCTGACCACATCACCATGCAGGTGGCATGTGCGATGTGTCACCGTGATGGGTGGGGTGTGCCCAGGTCTAGGTGACACCCAGCTGCCATGCAGGCCTCATCAGGCAGATGCACCACAGTATGTGGCACTCCTCCAGTTGGTGTGTGCCCAGGCGAAGGTGAATCCCATCCTTCATGAGGGCATCAACATGTGGGTGACCCATGCGAGGTGGCAGCCCCCAGGTGATGTGTGACTGGGCTGAGGCAACACCCAATGGCATGACAGCCTCACCACATAGGTGACCCTGGTGTGGTGGCATCCCACCAGGCGGTGTGTGCCCAGGCCAATGTCAAACACAGCTTCTGTGATGGCCTTGCCTCTCGGGTGACAGGGGCAAGGTGGCTCCCCATCAGGTGGCGTGTGCCTGGGCTGAGGTGACAGCCAGCCGCTATGATGTACTTGCCACGTGGGTTACCTATGTGAGGTGGCACCCCACTGGGTGGATATGCCCAGGTTGATGTGACACCTGGCAGCCCTGATGGCCACAGCACGTGGGGGACTGATGTGACGTGGCACTCTGCTAGGTGGGGTGTGATGGATCTGATGTGACATCTGGCAGCCATAATGGCCTTGCAACATGGGTGGCACATGCAAAGTGGCACACCGCAGGTGGGATGTGAGGGGGTCTAGGTACCCCCAGTGGATTTGACGGTGCAGCTATGTGTGTGACAAGTGCAAGGGTGCTCCCATCAGGGTGGGGTGTTACTGGACCGAGGTTACACCTTGTGACCATAATGGCCTCAGCACTTGGGTGGTATGCATGATGTGGCACCCTGCCAGCAGGGTGTGATGGGGCCAATGGACACCCCGTGGTTGTGACAGGCTCTCAACACGGATGACCCATGTGAGGTGGCTTTTTGCCAGGCAGGGTGTGACTGAGCTGAGGTGACATCTGGCAGCCATTACAGCCTCACCACATGGCTGACCCATGCATGGTGGCATCCTGTTGGGCTGGATGTGCCTGGGCCTAGGTGACAGCCGGTTGCCATGAGGGCCATGCCACAAGTGTGACCCTTGTGAGATGGCACTCTGGTGGGTGGGGTGTGCATGGGTCTAGGTGCCACCTGGTGGCTGAGAGGGCCTCACAACCCAGGTGACCCTCACGAGATGGCACCCTGCCTGATGGGGTGTGCCCAATTCAAGGTGATACCTGATGGTCATGACAGCATCACCACATGCATGGCATGCCCAAGGTGGTACACTGTTGGGCTGTGTTTGATAATCCTAGGTGACACCCTGTGGCCGTCATGGCCTTGCCATGTGGGTGGCATGCACGAAGTGGCTCCTGGCCGGACATGGTGTCCCTGGGCTGAGGTGAGACCTGGCAACACTGACGGCCTCACCACATGGCTTACACATGTAAGGTGGCACCCCACAGGGTGGATGTGCCTGGGCTGAGGTGAGGCCTGATATCCCTGATGGCCTCACCACGTGGGTGAATCACATGAGTTGACACCCCACCAGGCAGGGTGTGGTGGGGCTGAAGTGACACCCAGCAGCCGTAATGGCCTTGCACTGTGGGTGGAACCTGCAAAGTGCCACCGCTCTTGGCAGGGTGTAAGGGTGCCAAGGTGACACATGGTGCTGTGATGGCCCAGCTACATGGGTGGCAAGTGCAAGGTTGCACCCAACCAGGTGGGGTGTTACAGGGCCGAGGTGGCACCTGGTGGCTGTGATGGCCTCACCACTTGGGTGGCACACACATGGTAGCACCCTGCCAGGCAAGGTGCGATGGGGCCAATGGACACCCTGTGGCTGTGACAGCCTCACAACCCTGGTGACCTATACTAGGAGGCTTCCTGCTGCGCAGGTTGTGACTGAGCTGAGGTAACACCCGGCAGCAGTGATGGCCTTGCCACATGGGTGACCTGCAAGAGGTGGCACCATGCTTTGTGGGTTGTGACCAGGCCAAGGGGACACCTGGCGGCCATGACAGCCACACCACAATCGTAGCAAGTGTGAGATTGCACCCTGCAGGCTGCAGTGTGAGCAGGCCAAAGTGATCCACAGCAGCTGTGAGAGCCACATCACATGGGTGACCCTTGCAAATTGGCACCCTGTTAGGTGGTGTGTGACTGGTCCAAGGTGATGCCCAGTGGCCATGAGGACCTCACCACATGGGTGACCCACATGAGCTGGCACCCTGCCTGGCAGGGTGTAACCAGGCCAAGGTGACATCTGGTGGCATAGAGGTGCTCACAACGTGAGTAACCATACGAGGTGGCATCTCACATGGTGGGGTATACCCAGATTGAGTTGACACACTTTGACTGAGACAGACTTGCAGCACAGGTGGCATGCACCAGGTGACACCCCACTGTGCAGTGTGTGATCGGGCTGAGGTGACACCTGGTGGCTGTGATGGTCTCATCCTGAGGGAAGCACATGCTAGTTGACACCCTGGCAGGTGGGTATTGACCAGGAAGAGGTGACACCCAGTGGCCGTGATGGCCTCACTACATGGGGGACACACAGAGATGACATGGTGCCAGGTGTGGTGTCACAGGGACAAGGTGGCACCTAGTGGTGTGATTGCCTAGCTATGCAGGTGGCACATCAAGGTGGCACCTGGCAGGGTGGGGAATGACGGGGCTGAAGTGACACCCAGTGGCCATGATGGCCTAGCCATGTGAGTAGCATGCACTATGTAGCACCCCATCGGGCAGTGTCTGAGTGGGCTTAGGTGACACCTCGCGGCCTTGATAGCCTCACCATGCTGGTGACATGGGTGAGGTAGCACCTTGCCTGGTGGGGTGTGACGTGGCTGAGATGACACATGGTGGTCATGATCCCTTGCCTCTTAGGTGGCTCTAGCATGGTGGCACCCTGCTGTGAATGCTATGAAGGGGTCAAGGTGACATCCCATGGCTAGGACAGCCTCACCACATGGGTGACCCAAGTGAGGTGGCTCCCCACAAGACATGGTGTGACTGAGCTAAGCTGTCACCCAGGGGCAGTGATGGCTTCTCCATGCAGGTGACCCATACGAGGTTGTACCTCGCTGGGTGGTGTGTGAAGCAACCAGGGTGACACCTGGTGGCTGTGAGGGCCTCATCACGTGGGTGATCTGTGCATGGTGGCTCCCCACCAGGCATTGTGTGCTCAGGCAGAGGAGACATCTGGCAGCCATGACAGCCTCACCATACAGTTGACCTTTGCCAGGTGGCAACCTGTGGGGTGGGGTGTGACCATGCAGACGTGACACCCAGTGGTGTGACCACCTTGCCATGCAGGTGCCATGTTGAGGTGACATTCTCCTGGGCAGGGAGTGACGGGGCTGAACATTGGTGGCCGTGAGTGCTGCACCATGTGGGTGGCACATGCTAGGTGACATCCCAATGGGCAAGGTGTACCCAGGTCGAGATGACACTCAGTGGCTGTGAAGGCCTCACAACACAGGTGACCCATGCGATTTGGAATCCTGCATGGTGTGTTGTGACTGGGTTGACATGACACAGCGACCAGATTGGACTTGCAATGTGGGTGGCATGCATGAGGTTAGCCCTGCCAGGTAGGGTGTGATCGGGCTGAGGTGACACCCGGCAGCCATGATGGGCTTGCCACATGGATGGCACACAAGAGATGACACCCCACTGGTCATGGTGTCATGGGGATGAGGTAAAACACTATGGCTGTTACTGCCTCACCATGTGGGTAGCACATGTGAGGTCACACCCCACCAGGCCTAGAGTGATGGGGCCAAAGGGAAACATGGTGGCTGAGATGACTTGCCACGTGGGTGGCTAGTACGAGGTGGCACCCAGCTGTGCGTGGTGTGAACGGGCCAAGATGACACCCGGCAGCCGTGACAGCCTTGCCACGCCGGTTACCCCTGTGTGGTGGCATCCTACTGGGTGGCGTATGACTGGGCCAAGGTGACAACCAGCAGCCATGAAGGCCTCACTACATGGGTGACATTCATGAGTTGAAACCCCACTGGGTGGGGTGTGCCCAGGCCTAGGTGAAACATGGCTGCCGTGAGGGCCGCAACACACTGGTGACCCGCATGAGGTGGTATCCTGCTGGGTGGGGTGTGCCCATGCCGAGGTGACATCTGGTTGCTGTGATTGCCCTGCAACGTGGGTTACCAGTGCTGGGTGGGGTGAACCCAGGTTGAGGTGACACATGGTTGGTGTGACAGATGAGCAATATGGGTGGCATGCGAAAGGTGACTCTCCACTGGGGAGGGTGTGACCAGGCTGAGGTGACACCTTGTGGCTGTGATGGCCTTGCCATGTGGGTGGCATGTATGAGGTAGCACCCCACCAGGTAGGGAGTGATGGGGCCGAGGTTCCACCAGGCCACTGTAATGTCCTCAACATGCGGGTGACCAATGAGATGTAGCATCCCACCAGGTGGGGTGTGCCCAGGCCTAGGTGACACCTGGCAGCCATGAAGGCCTCACATTTCAGGTGACTCATGCGAAGTGGCATTGCACACGGCAAGGTGCACCTGGGTTGAGGTGACACATGATGACTGTGATGGACTCACAACACGTGTGGCTTGCATGAGGTGACACACTGGAGGACAGTGTGTGATTGAGCTAAGGTGACACCTGGTGGCTGTGGTGTCCTCATCACATGGGTGGCATGCAAGAGATGACACCCCACCAGGTGTGGTGTCATGGGGATGAGGTGACAGCTAGTGGCTGTGACTGCATTGTCATGTGGGTGGCACATGTGAGGTAGCACCCCATCAGGTAGGGAGAGTTGGGGCCGAGGTGACACATGGTGGCTGTGACGGCCTCACCACATGGGTGATCTGCATGAGGTGGCATTCCACCATGAGGTGTGTGTCTGGGCCATTTTGACACCCAGTGGCTGTGAAGTCCTCACCACGTGGGTGGCTCATGCAAGGTTTCACCCTGCCAGGTGGTGTGTTATGGGGCTGAGGTGACACGCCATGGTCATGATGACCTTGCCATGCTGGTGACATTTGTGAGGTTTTACCTGACCTGGTGGGGTTTGACAGGACTGATGTGACACCTGGCGGCCATGATGGGTTTGCCTCACAGGTGACCCGTGTGAGGTGGCACCCTGATGGGTGGAGTACAATGGGGCTGAGGTGACACCTGGTGGCTGTGACGGCCTTGCAATGTGGGTGGCCTGTACGAGGTAGCACCCCACCAGGTAGGGAGTGATGGGGCCGAGGTTCCACCAGGCCACAGTAATGTCCTGAACATGCGGGTGACCGATGAGATGTAGCATCCCACCAGGTGGGGTGTGCCCAGGCCTAGGTGACACCTGGCAGTGTGTGGGCCTCACCAAATGGGTGACCCTGGCTGGCTGGAACCCCACTGGGCAGGTGTTTCTGGGCCAAGGTCAAACACAGTTTCTGTGATGGCCTCACCACATGGGTGGCACCCCACCAGGTTGGGTGTGCCCAGGCTAAGGTGACACTCAGGGGCCATGACAGCCTTACCACGTGGGTGACCAGTGTGATGTGGCAACCTGTTGGGCAGCACATGACTGTGCCAAAGTGACACCTGGTGGCTGTGATGGCCTCACCATGCAGGTGACCTGTACAAGGCCTCACCACATGGGGCATGCATGAGGTTGCTCTCCACTGGGCAGAGTGTCCCAAGGCCGAGGTGACACCTGGTGGCCATGATGGCCTCACCATGCGGATGGCACATGTGGAGTGGCATCCCTCTCGATGGGAGTTGCCCAGGCCGAGGTCAAACCCCACTTCCATTATGGCCTCAAAACGTGGGTGACCCACATGAGGTTGCACCCAGCTGGGCGGGTTGTGCCAGTTCTGAGGTGAAACCCAGTGGGCATCTAGGCCTAGCCACACGGGAGACCCACACATGGTGGCACACAGCCAGGCAGTGTGTAACTGGGCTGAGGGGACCCCCAGTGTCCATTACGGCCTTGCCTCATGGGTGATATGTGTGAAGTGGCACTCTGTTGGGTGGGGTGTGACCAGGCCTAAGTGACACCCTGGCCATGAGGGTCTTGCCATGTGCATCACCTGCATGAGGTGGCTCCCCACTGGGCAGGTTGTGAAGTGGCCGAGGTGAAACTCGGCATCCTGACCACATCGCCATGCAGGTGGCATGTGCGATGTGTCACCGTGATGGGTGGGGTGTGCCCAGGTCTAGGTGACACCCAGCTGCCATGCAGGCCTCATCAGGCAGATGCACCACAGTATGTGGCACTCCTCCAGTTGGTGTGTGCCCAGGCGAAGGTGAATCCCATCCTTCATGAGGGCATCAACATGTGGGTGACCCATGCGAGGTGGCAGCCCCCAGGTGATGTGTGACTGGGCTGAGGCAACACCCAATGGCATGACAGCCTCACCACATAGGTGACCCTGGTGTGGTGGCATCCCACCAGGCGGTGTGTGCCCAGGCCAATGTCAAACACAGCTTCTGTGATGGCCTTGCCACTCGGGTGACAGGGGCAAGGTGGCTCCCCATCAGGTGGCGTGTGCCTGGGCTGAGGTGACAGCCAGCCGCTATGATGTACTTGCCACGTGGGTTACCTATGTGAGGTGGCACCCCACTGGGTGGATATGCCCAGGTTGATGTGACACCTGGCAGCCCTGATGGCCACAGCACGTGGGGGACTGATGTGACGTGGCACTCTGCTAGGTGGGGTGTGATGGATCTGATGTGACATCTGGCAGCCATAATGGCCTTGCAACATGGGTGGCACATGCAAAGTGGCACACCGCAGGTGGGATGTGAGGGGGTCTAGGTACCCCCAGTGGATTTGACGGTGCAGCTATGTGTGTGACAAGTGCAAGGGTGCTCCCATCAGGGTGGGGTGTTACTGGACCGAGGTTACACCTTGTGACCATAATGGCCTCAGCACTTGGGTGGTATGCATGATGTGGCACCCTGCCAGCACGGTGTGATGGGGCCAATGGACACCCCGTGGTTGTGACAGGCTCTCAACACGGATGACCCATGTGAGGTGGCTTTTTGCCAGGCAGGGTGTGACTGAGCTGAGGTGACATCTGGCAGCCATTACAGCCTCACCACATGGGTGACACATGCATGGTGGCATCCTGTTGGGCTGGATGTGCCTGGGCCTAGGTGACAGCCGGTTGCCATGAGGGCCATGCCACAAGTGTGACCCTTGTGAGATGGCACTCTGGTGGGTGGGGTGTGCATGGGTCTAGGTGCCACCTGGTGGCTGAGAGGGCCTCACAACCCAGGTGACCCTCACGAGATGGCACCCTGCCTGATGGGGTGTGCCCAATTCAAGGTGATACCTGATGGTCATGACAGCATCACCACATGCATGGCATGCCCAAGGTGGTACACTGTTGGGCTGTGTTTGATAATCCTAGGTGACACCCTGTGGCCGTCATGGCCTTGCCATGTGGGTGGCATGCACGAAGTGGCTCCTGGCCGGACATGGTGTCCCTGGGCTGAGGTGAGACCTGGCAACACTGACGGCCTCACCACATGGCTTACACATGTAAGGTGGCACCCCACAGGGTGGATGTGCCTGGGCTGAGGTGAGGCCTGATATCCCTGATGGCCTCACCACGTGGGTGAATCACATGAGTTGACACCCCACCAGGCAGGGTGTGGTGGGGCTGAAGTGACACCCAGCAGCCGTAATGGCCTTGCACTGTGGGTGGAACCTGCAAAGTGCCACCGCTCTTGGCAGGGTGTAAGGGTGCCAAGGTGACACATGGTGCTGTGATGGCCCAGCTACATGGGTGGCAAGTGCAAGGTTGCACCCAACCAGGTGGGGTGTTACAGGGCCGAGGTGGCACCTGGTGGCTGTGATGGCCTCACCACTTGGGTGGCACACACATGGTAGCACCCTGCCAGGCAAGGTGCGATGGGGCCAATGGACACCCTGTGGCTGTGACAGCCTCACAACCCTGGTGACCTATACTAGGTGGCTTCCTGCTGCGCAGGTTGTGACTGAGCTGAGGTAACACCCGGCAGCAGTGATGGCCTTGCCACATGGGTGACCTGCAAGAGGTGGCACCATGCTTTGTGGGTTGTGACCAGGCCAAGGGGACACCTGGCGGCCATGACAGCCACACCACAATCGTAGCAAGTGTGAGATTGCACCCTGCAGGCTGCAGTGTGAGCAGGCCAAAGTGATCCACAGCAGCTGTGAGAGCCACATCACATGGGTGACCCTTGCAAATTGGCACCCTGTTAGGTGGTGTGTGACTGGTCCAAGGTGATGCCCAGTGGCCATGAGGACCTCACCACATGGGTGACCCACATGAGCTGGCACCCTGCCTGGCAGGGTGTAACCAGGCCAAGGTGACATCTGGTGGCATAGAGGTGCTCACAACGTGAGTAACCATGTGAGGTGGCATCTCACATGGTGGGGTATGCCCGGATTGAGGTGACACACTTTGACCGAGACAGACTTGCAGCACAGGTGGCATGCACCAGGTGACACCCCACTGTGCAGTGTGTGATCGGGCTGAGGTGACACCTGGTGGCTGTGATGGTCTCGTCCTGAGGGAAGCACATGCTAGTTGACACCCTGGCAGGTGGGTATTGACCAGGAAGAGTTGACACCCAGTTGCCGTGTTGGCCTCACTACATGGGGGACACACAAGAGATGACATGGTGCCAGGTGTGGTGTCACAGGGACAAGGTGGCACCTAGTGGTGTGATTGCCTAGCTATGCAGGTGGCACATCAAGGTGGCACCTGGCAGGGTGGGGAATGACGGGGCTGAAGTGACACCCAGTGGCCATGATGGCCTAGCCATGTGAGTAGCATGCACTATGTAGCACCCCATCGGGCAGTGTCTGAGTGGGCTTAGGTGACACCTCGCGGCCTTGATAGCCTCACCATGCTGGTGACATGGGTGAGGTAGCACCTTGCCTGGTGGGGTGTGACGTGGCTGAGATGACACATGGTGGTCATGATCCCTTGCCTCTTAGGTGGCTCTAGCATGGTGGCACCCTGCTGTGAATGCTATGAAGGGGTCAAGGTGATATCCCATGGCTAGGAGAGCCTCACCACATGGGTGACCCAAGTGAGGTGGCTCCCCACAAGACATGGTGTGACTGAGCTAAGCTGTCACCCAGTGGCAGTGATGGCTTCTCCATGCAGGTGACCCATACGAGGTTGTACCCCTCTGGGTGGTGTGTGAAGCAACCAGGGTGACACCTGGTGGCTGTGAGGGCCTCATCACGTGGGTGATCTGTGCATGGTGGCTCCCCACCAGGCATTGTGTGCTCAGGCAGAGGAGACATCTGGCAGCCATGACAGCGTCACCATACAGTTGACCTTTGCCAGGTGGCAACCTGCGGGGTGGGGTGTGACCATGCAGACGTGACACCCAGTGGTGTGACCACCTTGCCATGCAGGTGCCATGTTGAGGTGACATTCTCCTGGGCAGGGAGTGACGGGGCTGAACATTGGTGGCCGTGAGTGCTGCACCATGTGGGTGGCACATGCTAGGTGACATCCCAATGGGCAAGGTGTACCCAGGTCGAGATGACACTCAGTGGCTGTGAAGGCCTCACAACACAGGTGACCCATGCGATTTGGAATCCTGCATGGTGTGTTGTGACTGGGTTGACATGACACAGCGACCAGATTGGACTTGCAATGTGGGTGGCATGCATGAGGTTAGCCCTGCCAGGTAGGGTGTGATCGGGCTGAGGTGACACCCAGCAGCCATGATGGGCTTGCCACATGGATGGCACACAAGTGATGACACACCACTGGGCATGGTGTCATGGGGATGAGGTAAAACACTATGGCTGTTACTGCCTCACCATGTGGGTAGCACATGTGAGGTCACACCCCACCAGGTCTAGAGTGATGGGGCCAAAGGGAAACATGGTGGCTGAGATGACTTGCCACGTGGGTGGCTAGCACGAGGTGGCACCCAGCTGTGCGTGGTGTGAACGGGCCAAGATGACACCCGGCAGCCGTGACAGCCTTGCCACGCTGGTTACCCCTGTGTGGTGGCATCCTACTGGGTGGCGTATGACTGGGCCAAGGTGACAACCAGCAGCCATGAAGGCCTCACTACATGGGTGACATTCGTGAGTTGAAACCCCACTGGGTGGTGTGTGCCCAGGCCTAGGAGAAACATGGCTGCCGTGAGGGCCTCAACACACTGGTGACCCGCATGAGGTGGTATCCTGCTGGGTGGGGTGTGCCCATGCCGAGGTGACATCTGGTTGCTGTGATTGCCCTGCAACGTGGGTTACCAGTGCTGGGTGGGGTGCACCCAGGTTGAGGTGACACATGGTTGGTGTGACAGATGAGCAATATGGGTGGCATGCGAAAGGTGACTCTCCACTGGGGAGGGTGTGACCAGGCTGAGGTGACACCTTGTGGCTGTGATGGCCTTGCCATGTGGGTGGCATGTATGAGGTAGCACCCCACCAGGTAGGGAGTGATGGGGCCGAGGTTCCACCAGGCCACTGTAATGTCCTCAACATGCGGGTGACCAATGAGATGTAGCATCCCACCAGGTGGGGTGTGCCCAGGCCTAGGTGACACCTGGCAGCCATGAAGGCCTCACATTTCAGGTGACTCATGCGAAGTGGCATTGCACACGGCAAGGTGCACCTGGGTTGAGTGACACATGATGACTGTGATGGACTCACAACACGTGTGGCTTGCATGAGGTGACACACTGGAGGACAGAGTGTGATTGAGCTAAGGTGACACCTGGTGGCTGTGGTGTCCTCATCACATGGGTGGCATGCAAGAGATGACACCCCACCAGGTGTGGTGTCATGGGGATGAGGTGACAGCTAGTGGCTGTGACTGCATTGTCATGTGGGTGGCACATGTGAGGTAGCACCCCATCAGGTAGGGAGAGTTGGGGCCGAGGTGACACATGGTGGCTGTGACGGCCTCACCACATGGGTGATCTGCATGAGGTGGCATTCCACCATGAGGTGTGTGTCTGGGCCATTTTGACACCCAGTGGCTGTGAAGTCCTCACCACGTGGGTGGCTCATGCAAGGTTTCACCCTGCCAGGTGGTGTGTTATGGGGCTGAGGTGACACGCCATGGTCATGATGACCTTACCATGCTGGTGACATTTGTGAGGTTTTACCTGACCTGGTGGGGTTTGACAGGACTGATGTGACACCTGGCGGCCATGATGGGTTTGCCTCACAGGTGACCCGTGTGAGGTGGCACCCTGATGGGTGGAGTACAATGGGGCTGAGGTGACACCTGGTGGCTGTGATGGCCTTGCAATGTGGGTGGCCTGTACGAGGTAGCACCCCACCAGGTAGGGAGTGATGGGGCCGAGGTTCCACCAGGCCACAGTAATGTCCTGAACATGCGGGTGACCAATGAGATGTAGCATCCCACCAGGTGGGGTGTGCCCAGGCCTAGGTGACACCTGGCAGTGTGTGGGCCTCACCAAATGGGTGACCCTGGCTGGCTGGAACCCCACTGGGCAGGTGTTTCTGGGCCAAGGTCAAACACAGTTTCTGTGATGGCCTCACCACATGGGTGGCACCCCACCAGGTTGGGTGTGCCCAGGCTAAGGTGACACTCAGGGGCCATGACAGCCTTACCACGTGGGTGACCAGTGTGATGTGGCAACCTGTTGGGCAGCACATGACTGTGCCAAAGTGACACCTGGTGGCTGTGATGGCCTCACCATGCAGGTGACCTGTACAAGGCCTCACCACATGGGTGGCATGCATGAGGTTGCTCTCCACTGGGCAGAGTGTCCCAAGGCCGAGGTGACACCTGGTGGCCATGATGGGCTCACCATGCGGATGGCACATGTGGAGTGGCATCCCTCTCGATGGGAGTTGCCCAGGCCGAGGTCAAACCCCACTTCCATTATGGCCTCAAAACGTGGGTGACCCACATGAGGTTGCACCCAGCTGGGCGGGTTGTGCCAGTTCTGAGGTGAAACCCAGTGGGCATCTAGGCCTAGCCACACGGGAGACCCACACATGGTGGCACACAGCCAGGCAGTGTGTAACTGGGCCGAGGGGACCCCCAGTGTCCATTACGGCCTTGCCTCATGGGTGATATGTGTGAAGTGGCACTCTGTTGGGTGGGGTGTGACCAGGCCTAAGTGACACCCTGGCCATGAGGGTCTTGCCATGTGCATCACCTGCATGAGGTGGCTCCCCACTGGGCAGGTTGTGAAGTGGCCGAGGTGAAACTCGGCATCCTGACCACATCGCCATGCAGGTGGCATGTGCGATGTGTCACCGTGATGGGTGGGGTGTGCCCAGGTCTAGGTGACACCCAGCTGCCATGCAGGCCTCATCAGGCAGATGCACCACAGTATGTGGCACTCCTCCAGTTGGTGTGTGCCCAGGCGAAGGTGAATCCCATCCTTCATGAGGGCATCAACATGTGGGTGACCCATGCGAGGTGGCAGCCCCCAGGTGATGTGTGACTGGGCTGAGGCAACACCCAATGGCATGACAGCCTCACCACATAGGTGACCCTGGTGTGGTGGCATCCCACCAGGTGGCGTGTGCCCAGGCCAATGTCAAACACAGCTTCTGTGATGGCCTTGCCACTCGGGTGACAGGGGCAAGGTGGCTCCCCATCAGGTGGCGTGTGCCTGGGCTGAGGTGACAGCCAGCCGCTATGATGTACTTGCCACGTGGGTTACCTATGTGAGGTGGCACCCCACTGGGTGGATATGCCCAGGTTGATGTGACACCTGGCAGCCCTGATGGCCACAGCACGTGGGTGACTGATGTGACGTGGCACTCTGCTAGGTGGGGTGTGATGGATCTGAGGTGACATCTGGCAGCCATAATGGCCTTGCAACATGGGTGGCACATGCAAAGTGGCACACCGCAGGTGGGATGTGAGGGGGTCTAGGTACCCCCGGTGGATTTGACGGTGCAGCTATGTGTGTGACAAGTGCAAGGGTGCTCCCATCAGGGTGGGGTGTTACTGGACCGAGGTTACACCTTGTGACCATAATGGCCTCAGCACTTGGGTGGTATGCATGATGTGGCACCCTGCCAGCAGGGTGTGATGGGGCCAATGGACACCCCGTGGTTGTGACAGGCTCTCAACACGGATGACCCATGTGAGGTGGCTTTTTGCCAGGCAGGGTGTGACTGAGCTGAGGTGACATCTGGCAGCCATTACAGCCTCACCACATGGCTGACCCATGCATGGTGGCATCCTGTTGGGCTGGATGTGCCTGGGCCTAGGTGACAGCCGGTTGCCATGAGGGCCATGCCACAAGTGTGACCCTTGTGAGATGGCACTCTGGTGGGTGGGGTGTGCATGGGCCTAGGTGCCACCTGGTGGCTGAGAGGGCCTCACAACCCAGGTGACCCTCACGAGATGGCACCCTGCCTGATGGGGTGTGCCCAATTCAAGGTGATACCTGATGGTCATGACAGCATCACCACATGCATGGCATGCCCAAGGTGGTACACTGTTGGGCTGTGTTTGATAATCCTAGGTGACACCCTGTGGCCGTCATGGCCTTGCCATGTGGGTGGCATGCACGAAGTGGCTCCTGGCCGGACATGGTGTCCCTGGGCTGAGGTGAGACCTGGCAACACTGACGGCCTCACCACATGGCTTACACATGTAAGGTGGCACCCCACAGAGTGGATGTGCCTGGGCTGAGGTGAGGCCTGATATCCCTGATGGCCTCACCACGTGGGTGAATCACATGAGTTGACACCCCACCAGGCAGGGTGTGGTGGGGCTGAAGTGACACCCAGCAGCCGTAATGGCCTTGCACTGTGGGTGGAACCTGCAAAGTGCCACCGCTCTTGGCAGGGTGTAAGGGTGCCAAGGTGACACATGGTGCTGTGATGGCCCAGCTACATGGGTGGCAAGTGCAAGGTTGCACCCAACCAGGTGGGGTGTTACAGGGCCGAGGTGGCACCTGGTGGCTGTGATGGCCTCACCACTTGGGTGGCACACACATGGTAGCACCCTGCCAGGCAAGGTGCGATGGGGCCAATGGACACCCTGTGGCTGTGACAGCCTCACAACCCTGGTGACCTATACTAGGTGGCTTCCTGCTGCGCAGGTTGTGACCGAGCTGAGGTGACACCCGGCAGCAGTGATGGCCTTGCCACATGGGTGACCTGCAAGAGGTGGCACCATGCTGTGTGGGTTGTGACCAGGCCAAGGGGACACCTGGCGGCCATGACAGCCACACCACAATCGTAGCAAGTGTGAGATTGCACCCTGCAGGCTGCAGTGTGAGCAGGCCAAAGTGATCCACAGCAGCTGTGAGAGCCACATCACATGGGTGACCCTTGCAAATTGGCACCCTGTTAGGTGGTGTGTGACTGGTCCAAGGTGATGCCCAGTGGCCATGAGGACCTCACCACATGGGTGACCCACATGAGCTGGCACCCTGCCTGGCAGGGTGTAACCAGGCCAAGGTGACATCTGGTGGCATAGAGGTGCTCACAACGTGAGTAACCATGCGAGGTGGCATCTCACATGGTGGGGTATGCCCGGATTGAGGTGACACACTTTGACCGAGACAGACTTGCAGCACAGGTGGCATGCACCAGGTGACACCCCACTGTGCAGTGTGTGATCGGGCTGAGGTGACACCTGGTGGCTGTGATGGTCTCGTCCTGAGGGAAGCACATGCTAGTTGACACCCTGGCAGGTGGGTATTGACCAGGAAGAGTTGACACCCAGTTGCCGTGATGGCCTCACTACATGGGGGACACACAAGAGATGACATGGTGCCAGGTGTGGTGTCACAGGGACAAGGTGGCACCTAGTGGTGTGATTGCCTAGCTATGTGGGTGGCACATCAAGGTGGCACCTGGCAGGGTGGGGAATGACGGGGCTGAAGTGACACCCAGTGGCCATGATGGCCTAGCCATGTGAGTAGCATGCACTATGTAGCACCCCATCGGGCAGTGTCTGAGTGGGCTTAGGTGACACCTCGCGGCCTTGATAGCCTCACCATGCTGGTGACATGGGTGAGGTAGCACCTTGCCTGGTGGGGTGTGACGTGGCTGAGATGACACATGGTGGTCATGATCCCTTGCCTCTTAGGTGGCTCTAGCATGGTGGCACCCTGCTGTGAATGCTATGAAGGGGTCAAGGTGACATCCCATGGCTATGACAGCCTCACCACATGGGTGACCCAAGTGAGGTGGCTCCCCACAAGACATGGTGTGACTGAGCTAAGCTGTCACCCAGTGGCAGTGATGGCTTCTCCATGCAGGTGACCCATACGAGGTTGTACCCCGCTGGGTGGTGTGTGAAGCAACCAGGGTGACACCTGGTGGCTGTGAGGGCCTCATCACGTGGGTGATCTGTGCATGGTGGCTCCCCACCAGGCATTGTGTGCTCAGGCAGAGGAGACATCTGGCAGCCATGACAGCCTCACCATACAGTTGACCTTTGCCAGGTGGCAACCTGCGGGGTGGGGTGTGACCATGCAGACGTGACACCCAGTGGTGTGACCACCTTGCCATGCAGGTGCCATGTTGAGGTGACATTCTCCTGGGCAGGGAGTGACGGGGCTGAACATTGGTGGCCGTGAGTGCTGCACCATGTGGGTGGCACATGCTAGGTGACATCCCAATGGGCAAGGTGTACCCAGGTCGAGATGACACTCAGTGGCTGTGAAGGCCTCACAACACAGGTGACCCATGCGATTTGGAATCCTGCATGGTGTGTTGTGACTGGGTTGACATGACACAGCGACCAGATTGGACTTGCAATGTGGGTGGCATGCATGAGGTTAGCCCTGCCAGGTAGGGTGTGATCGGGCTGAGGTGACACCCAGCAGCCATGATGGGCTTGCCACATGGATGGCACACAAGAGATGACACACCACTGGGCATGGTGTCATGGGGATGAGGTAAAACACTATGGCTGTTACTGCCTCACCATGTGGGTAGCACATGTGAGGTCACACCCCACCAGGCCTAGAGTGATGGGGCCAAAGGGAAACATGGTGGCTGAGATGACTTGCCACGTGGGTGGCTAGCACGAGGTGGCACCCAGCTGTGCGTGGTGTGAACGGGCCAAGATGACACCCGGCAGCCGTGACAGCCTTGCCACGCTGGTTACCCCTGTGTGGTGGCATCCTACTGGGTGGTGTATGACTGGGCCAAGGTGACAACCAGCAGCCATGAAGGCCTCACTACATGGGTGACATTCGTGAGTTGAAACCCCACTGGGTGGTGTGTGCCCAGGCCTAGGAGAAACATGGCGGCCGTGAGGGCCTCAACACACTGGTGACCCGCATGAGGTGGTATCCTGCTGGGTGGGGTGTGCCCATGCCGAGGTGACATCTGGTTGCTGTGATTGCCCTGCAATGTGGGTTACCAGTGCTGGGTGGGGTGCACCCAGGTTGAGGTGACACATGGTTGGTGTGACAGATGAGCAATATGGGTGGCATGCGAAAGGTGACTCTCCACTGGGGAGGGTGTGACCAGGCTGAGGTGACACCTTGTGGCTGTGATGGCCTTGCCATGTGGGTGGCATGTATGAGGTAGCACCCCACCAGGTAGGGAGTGATGGGGCCGAGGTTCCACCAGGCCACTGTAATGTCCTCAACATGCGGGTGACCAATGAGATGTAGCATCCCACCAGGTGGGGTGTGCCCAGGCCTAGGTGACACCTGGCAGCCATGAAGGCCTCACATTTCAGGTGACTCATGCGAAGTGGCATTGCACACGGCAAGGTGCACCTGGGTTGAGGTGACACATGATGACTGTGATGGACTCACAACACGTGTGGCTTGCATGAGGTGACACACTGGAGGACAGAGTGTGATTGAGCTAAGGTGACACCTGGTGGCTGTGGTGTCCTCATCACATGGGTGGCATGCAAGAGATGACACCCCACCAGGTGTGGTGTCATGGGGATGAGGTGACAGCTAGTGGCTGTGACTGCATTGTCATGTGGGTGGCACATGTGAGGTAGCACCCCATCAGGTAGGGAGAGTTGGGGCCGAGGTGACACATGGTGGCTGTGACGGCCTCACCACATGGGTGACCTGCATGAGGTGGCATTCCACCATGAGGTGTGTGTCTGGGCCATTTTGACACCCAGTGGCTGTGAAGTCCTCACCACGTGGGTGGCTCATGCAAGGTTTCACCCTGCCAGGTGGTGTGTTATGGGGCTGAGGTGACACGCCACGGTCATGATGACCTTGCCATGCTGGTGACATTTGTGAGGTTTTACCTGACCTGGTGGGGTTTGACAGGACTGATGTGACACCTGGCGGCCATGATGGGTTTGCCTCACAGGTGACCTGTGTGAGGTGGCACCCTGATGGGTGGAGTACAATGGGGCTGAGGTGACACCTGGTGGCTGTGACGGCCTTGCAATGTGGGTGGCCTGTACGAGGTAGCACCCCACCAGGTAGGGAGTGATGGGGCCGAGGTTCCACCAGGCCACAGTAATGTCCTCAACATGCGGGTGACCAATGAGATGTAGCATCCCACCAGGTGGGGTGTGCCCAGGCCTAGGTGACACCTGGCAGTGTGTGGGCCTCACCAAATGGGTGACCCTGGCTGGCTGGAACCCCACTGGGCAGGTGTTTCTGGGCCAAGGTCAAACACAGTTTCTGTGATGGCCTCACCACATGGGTGGCACCCCACCAGGTTGGGTGTGCCCAGGCTAAGGTGACACTCAGGGGCCATGACAGCCTTACCACGTGGGTGACCAGTGTGATGTGGCAACCTGTTGGGCAGCACATGACTGTGCCAAAGTGACACCTGGTGGCTGTGATGGCCTCACCATGCAGGTGACCTGTACAAGGCCTCACCACATGGGTGGCATGCATGAGGTTGCTCTCCACTGGGCAGAGTGTCCCAAGGCCGAGGTGACACCTGGTGGCCATGATGGCCTCACCATGCGGATGGCACATGTGGAGTGGCATCCCTCTCGATGGGAGTTGCCCAGGCCGAGGTCAAACCCCACTTCCATTATGGCCTCAAAACGTGGGTGACCCACATGAGGTTGCACCCAGCTGGGCGGGTTGTGCCAGTTCTGAGGTGAAACCCAGTGGGCATCTAGGCCTAGCCACACGGGAGACCCACACATGGTGGCACACAGCCAGGCAGTGTGTAACTGGGCCGAGGGGACCCCCAGTGTCCATTACGGCCTTGCCTCATGGGTGATATGTGTGAAGTGTCACTCTGTGGGGTGGGGTGTGACCAGGCCTAAGTGACACCCTGGCCATGAGGGTCTTGCCATGTGCATCACCTGCATGAGGTGGCTCCCCACTGGGCAGGTTGTGAAGTGGCCGAGGTGAAACTCGGCATCCTGACCACATCGCCATGCAGGTGGCATGTGCGATGTGTCACCGTGATGGGTGGGGTGTGCCCAGGTCTAGGTGACACCCAGCTGCCATGCAGGCCTCATCAGGCAGATGCACCACAGTATGTGGCACTCCTCCAGTTGGTGTGTGCCCAGGCGAAGGTGAATCCCATCCTTCATGAGGGCATCAACATGTGGGTGACCCATGCGAGGTGGCAGCCCCCAGGTGATGTGTGACTGGGCTGAGGCAACACCCAATGGCATGACAGCCTCACCACATAGGTGACCCTGGTGTGGTGGCATCCCACCAGGTGGTGTGTGCCCAGGCCAATGTCAAACACAGCTTCTGTGATGGCCTTGCCACTCGGGTGACAGGGGCAAGGTGGCTCCCCATCAGGTGGCGTGTGCCTGGGCTGAGGTGACAGCCAGCCACTATGATGTACTTGCCACGTGGGTTACCTATGTGAGGTGGCACCCCACTGGGTGGATATGCCCAGGTTGATGTGACACCTGGCAGCCCTGATGGCCACAGCACGTGGGTGACTGATGTGACGTGGCACTCTGCTAGGTGGGGTGTGATGGATCTGATGTGACATCTGGCAGCCATAATGGCCTTGCAACATGGGTGGCACATGCAAAGTGGCACACTGCAGGTGGGATGTGAGGGGGTCTAGGTACCCCCGGTGGATTTGACGGTGCAGCTATGTGTGTGACAAGTGCAAGGGTGCTCCCATCAGGGTGGGGTGTTACTGGACCGAGGTTACACCTTGTGACCATAATGGCCTCAGCACTTGGGTGGTATGCATGATGTGGCACCCTGCCAGCAGGGTGTGATGGGGCCAATGGACACCCCGTGGTTGTGACAGGCTCTCAACACGGATGACCCATGTGAGGTGGCTTTTTGCCAGGCAGGGTGTGACTGAGCTGAGGTGACATCTGGCAGCCATTACAGCCTCACCACATGGGTGACCCATGCATGGTGGCATCCTGTTGGGCTGGATGTGCCTGGGCCTAGGTGACAGCCGGTTGCCATGAGGGCCATGCCACAAGTGTGACCCTTGTGAGATGGCACTCTGGTGGGTGGGGTGTGCATGGGCCTAGGTGCCACCTGGTGGCTGAGAGGGCCTCACAACCCAGGTGACCCTCACGAGATGGCACCCTGCCTGATGGGGTGTGCCCAATTCAAGGTGATACCTGATGGTCATGACAGCATCACCACATGCATGGCATGCCCAAGGTGGTACACTGTTGGGCTGTGTTTGATAATCCTAGGTGACACCCTGTGGCCGTCATGGCCTTGCCATGTGGGTGGCATGCACGAAGTGGCTCCTGGCCGGACATGGTGTCCCTGGGCTGAGGTGAGACCTGGCAACACTGACGGCCTCACCACATGGCTTACACATGTAAGGTGGCACCCCACAGGGTGGATGTGCCTGGGCTGAGGTGAGGCCTGATATCCCTGATGGCCTCACCACGTGGGTGAATCACATGAGTTGACACCCCACCAGGCAGGGTGTGGTGGGGCTGAAGTGACACCCAGCAGCCGTAATGGCCTTGCACTGTGGGTGGAACCTGCAAAGTGCCACCGCTCTTGGCAGGGTGTAAGGGTGCCAAGGTGACACATGGTGCTGTGATGGCCCCGCTACATGGGTGGCAAGTGCAAGGTTGCAACCAACAAGGTGGGGTGTTACAGGGCCGAGGTGGCACCTGGAGGCTGTGATGGCCTCACCACTTGGGTGGCACACACATGGTAGCACCCTGCCAGGCAAGGTGCGATGGGGCCAATGGACACCCTGTGGCTGTGACAGCCTCACAACCCTGGTGACCTATACTAGGTGGCTTCCTGCTGCGCAGGTTGTGACTGAGCTGAGGTGACACCCGGCAGCAGTGATGGCCTTGCCACATGGGTGACCTGCAAGAGGTGGCACCATGCTGTGTGGGTTGTGACCAGGCCAAGGGGACACCTGGCGGCCATGACAGCCACACCACAATCGTAGCAAGTGTGAGATTGCACCCTGCAGGCTGCAGTGTGAGCAGGCCAAAGTGATCCACAGCAGCTGTGAGAGCCACATCACATGGGTGACCCTTGCAAATTGGCACCCTGTTAGGTGGTGTGTGACTGGTCCAAGGTGATGCCCAGTGGCCATGAGGACCTCACCACATGGGTGACCCACATGAGCTGGCACCCTGCCTGGCAGGGTGTAACCAGGCCAAGGTGACATCTGGTGGCATAGAGGTGCTCACAACGTGAGTAACCATACGAGGTGGCATCTCACATGGTGGGGTATACCCAGATTGAGGTGACACACTTTGACTGAGACAGACTTGCAGCACAGGTGGCATGCACCAGGTGACACCCCACTGTGCAGTGTGTGATCGGGCTGAGGTGACACCTGGTGGCTGTGATGGTCTCATCCTGAGGGAAGCACATGCTAGTTGACACCCTGGCAGGTGGGTATTGACCAGGAAGAGGTGACACCCAGTGGCCGTGATGGCCTCACTACATGGGGGACACACAGAGATGACATGGTGCCAGGTGTGGTGTCACAGGGACAAGGTGGCACCTAGTGGTGTGATTGCCTAGCTATGCAGGTGGCACATCAAGGTGGCACTTGGCAGGGTGGGGAATGACGGGGCTGAAGTGACACCCAGTGGCCATGATGGCCTAGCCATGTGAGTAGCATGCACTATGTAGCACCCCATCGGGCAGTGTCTGAGTGGGCTTAGGTGACACCTCGCGGCCTTGATAGCCTCACCATGCTGGTGACATGGGTGAGGTAGCACCTTGCCTGGTGGGGTGTGACGTGGCTGAGATGACACATGGTGGTCATGATCCCTTGCCTCTTAGGTGGCTCTAGCATGGTGGCACCCTGCTGTGAAAGCTATGAAGGGGTCAAGGTGACATCCCATGGCTATGACAGCCTCACCACATGGGTGACCCAAGTGAGGTGGCTCCCCACAAGACATGGTGTGACTGAGCTAAGCTGTCACCCAGTGGCAGTGATGGCTTCTCCATGCAGGTGACCCATACGAGGTTGTACCCCGCTGGGTGGTGTGTGAAGCAAGCAGGGTGACACCTGGTGGCTGTGAGGGCCTCATCACGTGGGTGATCTGTGCATGGTGGCTCCCCACCAGGCATTGTGTGCTCAGGCAGAGGAGACATCTGGCAGCCATGACAGCCTCACCATACAGTTGACCTTTGCCAGGTGGCAACCTGCGGGGTGGGGTGTGACCATGCAGACGTGACACCCAGTGGTGTGACCACCTTGCCATGCAGGTGCCATGTTGAGGTGACATTCTCCTGGGCAGGGAGTGACGGGGCTGAACATTGGTGGCCGTGAGTGCTGCACCATGTGGGTGGCACATGCTAGGTGACATCCCAATGGGCAAGGTGTACCCAGGTCGAGATGACACTCAGTGGCTGTGAAGGCCTCACAACACAGGTGACCCATGCGATTTGGAATCCTGCATGGTGTGTTGTGACTGGGTTGACATGACACAGTGACCAGATTGGACTTGCAATGTGGGTGGCATGCATGAGGTTAGCCCTGCCAGGTAGGGTGTGATCGGGCTGAGGTGACACCCAGCAGCCATGATGGGCTTGCCACATGGATGGCACACAAGAGATGACACACCACTGGGCATGGTGTCATGGGGATGAGGTAAAACACTATGGCTGTTACTGCCTCACCATGTGGGTAGCACATGTGAGGTCACACCCCACCAGGCCTAGAGTGATGGGGCCAAAGGGAAACATGGTGGCTGAGATGACTTGCCACGTGGGTGGCTAGCACGAGGTGGCACCCAGCTGTGCGTGGTGTGAATGGGCCAAGATGACACCCGGCAGCCGTGACAGCCTTGCCACGCTGGTTACCCCTGTGTGGTGGCATCCTACTGGGTGGTGTATGACTGGGCCAAGGTGACAACCAGCAGCCATGAAGGCCTCACTACATGGGTGACATTCGTGAGTTGAAACCCCACTGGGTGGTGTGTGCCCAGGCCTAGGAGAAACATGGCGGCCGTGAGGGCCTCAACACACTGGTGACCCGCATGAGGTGGTATCCTGCTGGGTGGGGTGTGCCCATGCCGAGGTGACATCTGGTTGCTGTGATTGCCCTGCAATGTGGGTTACCAGTGCTGGGTGGGGTGCACCCAGGTTGAGGTGACACATGGTTGGTGTGACAGATGAGCAATATGGGTGGCATGCGAAAGGTGACTCTCCACTGGGGAGGGTGTGACCAGGCTGAGGTGACACTTTGTGGCTGTGATGGCCTTGCCATGTGGGTGGCATGTATGAGGTAGCACCCCACCAGGTAGGGAGTGATGGGGCCGAGGTTCCACCGGGCCACTGTAATGTCCTCAACATGCGGGTGACCAATGAGATGTAGCATCCCACCAGGTGGGGTGTGCCCAGGCCTAGGTGACACCTGGCAGCCATGAAGGCCTCACATTTCAGGTGACTCATGCGAAGTGGCATTGCACACGGCAAGGTGCACCTGGGTTGAGGTGACACATGATGACTGTGATGGACTCACAACACGTGTGGCTTGCATGAGGTGACACACTGGAGGACAGAGTGTGATTGAGCTAAGGTGACACCTGGTGGCTGTGGTGTCCTCATCACATGGGTGGCATGCAAGAGATGACACCCCACCAGGTGTGGTGTCATGGGGATGAGGTGACAGCTAGTGGCTGTGACTGCATTGTCATGTGGGTGGCACATGTGAGGTAGCACCCCATCAGGTAGGGAGAGTTGGGGCCGAGGTGACACATGGTGGCTGTGACGGCCTCACCACATGGGTGACCTGCATGAGGTGGCATTCCACCATGAGGTGTGTGTCTGGGCCATTTTGACACCCAGTGGCTGTGAAGTCCTCACCACGTGGGTGGCTCATGCAAGGTTTCACCCTGCCAGGTGGTGTGTTATGGGGCTGAGGTGACACGCCACGGTCATGATGACCTTGCCATGCTGGTGACATTTGTGAGGTTTTACCTGACCTGGTGGGGTTTGACAGGACTGATGTGACACCTGGCGGCCATGATGGGTTTGCCTCACAGGTGACCCGTGTGAGGTGGCACCCTGATGGGTGGAGTACAATGGGGCTGAGGTGACACCTGGTGGCTGTGACGGCCTTGCAATGTGGGTGGCCTGTACGAGGTAGCACCCCACCAGGTAGGGAGTGATGGGGCCGAGGTTCCACCAGGCCACAGTAATGTCCTCAACATGCGGGTGACCAATGAGATGTAGCATCCCACCAGGTGGGGTGTGCCCAGGCCTAGGTGACACCTGGCAGTGTGTGGGCCTCACCAAATGGGTGACCCTGGCTGGCTGGAACCCCACTGGGCAGGTGTTTCTGGGCCAAGGTCAAACACAGTTTCTGTGATGGCCTCACCACATGGGTGGCACCCCACCAGGTTGGGTGTGCCCAGGCTAAGGTGACACTCAGGGGCCATGACAGCCTTACCACGTGGGTGACCAGTGTGATGTGGCAACCTGTTGGGCAGCACATGACTGTGCCAAAGTGACACCTGGTGGCTGTGATGGCCTCACCATGCAGGTGACCTGTACAAGGCCTCACCACATGGGTGGCATGCATGAGGTTGCTCTCCACTGGGCAGAGTGTCCCAAGGCCGAGGTGACACCTGGTGGCCATGATGGCCTCACCATGCGGATGGCACATGTGGAGTGGCATCCCTCTCGATGGGAGTTGCCCAGGCCGAGGTCAAACCCCACTTCCATTATGGCCTCAAAACGTGGGTGACCCACATGAGGTTGCACCCAGCTGGGCGGGTTGTGCCAGTTCTGAGGTGAAACCCAGTGGGCATCTAGGCCTAGCCACACGGGAGACCCACACATGGTGGCACACAGCCAGGCAGTGTGTAACTGGGCCGAGGGGACCCCCAGTGTCCATTACGGCCTTGCCTCATGGGTGATATGTGTGAAGTGGCACTCTGTTGGGTGGGGTGTGACCAGGCCTAAGTGACACCCTGGCCATGAGGGTCTTGCCATGTGCATCACCTGCATGAGGTGGCTCCCCACTGGGCAGGTTGTGAAGTGGCCGAGGTGAAACTCGGCATCCTGACCACATCGCCACGCAGGTGGCATGTGCGATGTGTCACCGTGATGGGTGGGGTGTGCCCAGGTCTAGGTGACACCCAGCTGCCATGCAGGCCTCATCAGGCAGATGCACCACAGTATGTGGCATTCCTCCAGTTGGTGTGTGCCCAGGCGAAGGTGAATCCCATCCTTCATGAGGGCATCAACATGTGGGTGACCCATGCGAGGTGGCAGCCCCCAGGTGATGTGTGACTGGGCTGAGGCAACACCCAATGGCATGACAGCCTCACCACATAGGTGACCCTGGTGTGGTGGCATCCCACCAGGCGGTGTGTGCCCAGGCCAATGTCAAACACAGCTTCTGTGATGGCCTTGCCACTCGGGTGACAGGGGCAAGGTGGCTCCCCATCAGGTGGCGTGTGCCTGGGCTGAGGTGACAGCCAGCCGCTATGATGTACTTGCCACGTGGGTTACCTATGTGAGGTGGCACCCCACTGGGTGGATATGCCCAGGTTGATGTGACACCTGGCAGCCCTGATGGCCACAGCACGTGGGGGACTGATGTGACGTGGCACTCTGCTAGGTGGGGTGTGATGGATCTGATGTGACATCTGGCAGCCATAATGGCCTTGCAACATGGGTGGCACATGCAAAGTGGCACACCGCAGGTGGGATGTGAGGGGGTCTAGGTACCCCCGGTGGATTTGACGGTGCAGCTATGTGTGTGACAAGTGCAAGGGTGCTCCCATCAGGGTGGGGTGTTACTGGACCGAGGTTACACCTTGTGACCATAATGGCCTCAGCACTTGGGTGGTATGCATGATGTGGCACCCTGCCAGCAGGGTGTGATGGGGCCAATGGACACTCCGTGGTTGTGACAGGCTCTCAACACGGATGACCCATGTGAGGTGGCTTTTTGCCAGGCAGGGTGTGACTGAGCTGAGGTGACATCTGGCAGCCATTACAGCCTCACCACATGGCTGACCCATGCATGGTGGCATCCTGTTGGGCTGGATGTGCCTGGGCCTAGGTGACAGCCGGTTGCCATGAGGGCCATGCCACAAGTGTGACCCTTGTGAGATGGCACTCTGGTGGGTGGGGTGTGCATGGGCCTAGGTGCCACCTGGTGGCTGAGAGGGCCTCACAACCCAGGTGACCCTCACGAGATGGCACCCTGCCTGATGGGGTGTGCCCAATTCAAGGTGATACCTGATGGTCATGACAGCATCACCACATGCATGGCATGCCCAAGGTGGTACACTGTTGGGCTGTGTTTGATAATCCTAGGTGACACCCTGTGGCCGTCATGGCCTTGCCATGTGGGTGGCATGCACGAAGTGGCTCCTGGCCGGACATGGTGTCCCTGGGCTGAGGTGAGACCTGGCAACACTGACGGCCTCACCACATGGCTTACACATGTAAGGTGGCACCCCACAGGGTGGATGTGCCTGGGCTGAGGTGAGGCCTGATATCCCTGATGGCCTCACCACGTGGGTGAATCACATGAGTTGACACCCCACCAGGCAGGGTGTGGTGGGGCTGAAGTGACACCCAGCAGCCGTAATGGCCTTGCACTGTGGGTGGAACCTGCAAAGTGCCACCGCTCTTGGCAGGGTGTAAGGGTGCCAAGGTGACACATGGTGCTGTGATGGCCCAGCTACATGGGTGGCAAGTGCAAGGTTGCACCCAACCAGGTGGGGTGTTACAGGGCCGAGGTGGCACCTGGTGGCTGTGATGGCCTCACCACTTGGGTGGCACACACATGGTAGCACCCTGCCAGGCAAGGTGCGATGGGGCCAATGGACACCCTGTGGCTGTGACAGCCTCACAACCCTGGTGACCTATACTAGGTGGCTTCCTGCTGCGCAGGTTGTGACCGAGCTGAGGTGACACCCGGCAGCAGTGATGGCCTTGCCACATGGGTGACCTGCAAGAGGTGGCACCATGCTGTGTGGGTTGTGACCAGGCCAAGGGGACACCTGGCGGCCATGACAGCCACACCACAATCGTAGCAAGTGTGAGATTGCACCCTGCAGGCTGCAGTGTGAGCAGGCCAAAGTGATCCACAGCAGCTGTGAGAGCCACATCACATGGGTGACCCTTGCAAATTGGCACCCTGTTAGGTGGTGTGTGACTGGTCCAAGGTGATGCCCAGTGGCCATGAGGACCTCACCACATGGGTGACCCACATGAGCTGGCACCCTGCCTGGCAGGGTGTAACCAGGCCAAGGTGACATCTGGTGGCATAGAGGTGCTCACAACGTGAGTAACCATGCGAGGTGGCATCTCACATGGTGGGGTATGCCCGGATTGAGGTGACACACTTTGACCGAGACAGACTTGCAGCACAGGTGGCATGCACCAGGTGACACCCCACTGTGCAGTGTGTGATCGGGCTGAGGTGACACCTGGTGGCTGTGATGGTCTCGTCCTGAGGGAAGCACATGCTAGTTGACACCCTGGCAGGTGGGTATTGACCAGGAAGAGGTGACACCCAGTGGCCGTGATGGCCTCACTACATGGGGGACACACAAGAGATGACATGGTGCCAGGTGTGGTGTCACAGGGACAAGGTGGCACCTAGTGGTGTGATTGCCTAGCTATGCGGGTGGCACATCAAGGTGGCACCTGGCAGGGTGGGGAATGACGGGGCTGAAGTGACACCCAGTGGCCATGATGGCCTAGCCATGTGAGTAGCATGCACTATGTAGCACCCCATCGGGCAGTGTCTGAGTGGGCTTAGGTGACACCTCGCGGCCTTGATAGCCTCACCATGCTGGTGACATGGGTGAGGTAGCACCTTGCCTGGTGGGGTGTGACGTGGCTGAGATGACACATGGTGGTCATGATCCCTTGCCTCTTAGGTGGCTCTAGCATGGTGGCACCCTGCTGTGAATGCTATGAAGGGGTCAAGGTGACATCCCATGGCTATGACAGCCTCACCACATGGGTGACCCAAGTGAGGTGGCTCCCCACAAGACATGGTGTGACTTAGCTAAGCTGTCACCCAGGGGCAGTGATGGCTTCTCCATGCAGGTGACCCATACGAGGTTGTACCCCTCTGGGTGGTGTGTGAAGCAACCAGGGTGACACCTGGTGGCTGTGAGGGCCTCATCACGTGGGTGATCTGTGCATGGTGGCTCCCCACCAGGCATTGTGTGCTCAGGCAGAGGAGACATCTGGCAGCCATGACAGCCTCACCATACAGTTGACCTTTGCCAGGTGGCAACCTGCGGGGTGGGGTGTGACCATGCAGACGTGACACCCAGTGGTGTGACCACCTTGCCATGCAGGTGCCATGTTGAGGTGACATTCTCCTGGGCAGGGAGTGACGGGGCTGAACATTGGTGGCCGTGAGTGCTGCACCATGTGGGTGGCACATGCTAGGTGACATCCCAATGGGCAAGGTGTACCCAGGTCGAGATGACACTCAGTGGCTGTGAAGGCCTCACAACACAGGTGACCCATGCGATTTGGAATCCTGCATGGTGTGTTGTGACTGGGTTGACATGACACAGCGACCAGAATGGACTTGCAATGTGGGTGGCATGCATGAGGTTAGCCCTGCCAGGTAGGGTGTGATCGGGCTGAGGTGACACCCGGCAGCCATGATGGGCTTGCCACATGGATGGCACACAAGAGATGACACCCCACTCGGCATGGTGTCATGGGGATGAGGTAAAACACTATGGCTGTTACTGCCTCACCATGTGGGTAGCACATGTGAGGTCACACCCCACCAGGCCTAGAGTGATGGGGCCAAAGGGAAACATGGTGGCTGAGATGACTTGCCACGTGGGTGGCTAGCACGAGGTGGCACCCAGCTGTGCGTGGTGTGAACGGGCCAAGATGACACCCGGCAGCCGTGACAGCCTTGCCACGCTGGTTACCCCTGTGTGGTGGCATCCTACTGGGTGGCGTATGACTGGGCCAAGGTGACAACCAGCAGCCATGAAGGCCTCACTACATGGGTGACATTCGTGAGTTGAAACCCCACTGGGTGGTGTGTGCCCAGGCCTAGGAGAAACATGGCTGCCGTGAGGGCCTCAACACACTGGTGACCCGCATGAGGTGGTATCCTGCTGGGTGGGGTGTGCCCATGCCGAGGTGACATCTGGTTGCTGTGATTGCCCTGCAACGTGGGTTACCAGTGCTGGGTGGGGTGCACCCAGGTTGAGGTGACACATGGTTGGTGTGACAGATGAGCAATATGGGTGGCATGCGAAAGGTGACTCTCCACTGGGGAGGGTGTGACCAGGCTGAGGTGACACCTTGTGGCTGTGATGGCCTTGCCATGTGGGTGGCATGTATGAGGTAGCACCCCACCAGGTAGGGAGTGATGGGGCCGAGGTTCCACCAGGCCACTGTAATGTCCTCAACATGCGGGTGACCAATGAGATGTAGCATCCCACCAGGTGGGGTGTGCCCAGGCCTAGGTGACACCTGGCAGCCATGAAGGCCTCACATTTCAGGTGACTCATGCGAAGTGGCATTGCACACGGCAAGGTGCACCTGGGTTGAGGTGACACATGATGACTGTGATGGACTCACAACACGTGTGGCTTGCATGAGGTGACACACTGGAGGACAGAGTGTGATTGAGCTAAGGTGACACCTGGTGGCTGTGGTGTCCTCATCACATGGGTGGCATGCAAGAGATGACACCCCACCAGGTGTGGTGTCATGGGGATGAGGTGACAGCTAGTGGCTGTGACTGCATTGTCATGTGGGTGGCACATGTGAGGTAGCACCCCATCAGGTAGGGAGAGTTGGGGCCGAGGTGACACATGGTGGCTGTGACGGCCTCACCACATGGGTGATCTGCATGAGGTGGCATTCCACCATGAGGTGTGTGTCTGGGCCATTTTGACACCCAGTGGCTGTGAAGTCCTCACCACGTGGGTGGCTCATGCAAGGTTTCACCCTGCCAGGTGGTGTGTTATGGGGCTGAGGTGACACACCATGGTCATGATGACCTTACCATGCTGGTGACATTTGTGAGGTTTTACCTGACCTGGTGGGGTTTGACAGGACTGATGTGACACCTGGCGGCCATGATGGGTTTGCCTCACAGGTGACCCGTGTGAGGTGGCACCCTGATGGGTGGAGTACAATGGGGCTGAGGTGACACCTGGTGGCTGTGATGGCCTTGCAATGTGGGTGGCCTGTACGAGGTAGCACCCCACCAGGTAGGGAGTGATGGGGCCGAGGTTCCACCAGGCCACAGTAATGTCCTCAACATGCGGGTGACCAATGAGATGGAGCATCCCACCAGGTGGGGTGTGCCCAGGCCTAGGTGACACCTGGCAGTGTGTGGGCCTCACCAAATGGGTGACCCTGGCTGGCTGGAACCCCACTGGGCAGGTGTTTCTGGGCCAAGGTCAAACACAGTTTCTGTGATGGCCTCACCACATGGGTGGCACCCCACCAGGTTGGGTGTGCCCAGGCTAAGGTGACACTCAGGGGCCATGACAGCCTTACCACGTGGTTGACCAGTGTGATGTGGCAACCTGTTGGGCAGCACATGACTGTGCCAAAGTGACACCTGGTGGCTGTGATGGCCTCACCATGCAGGTGACCTGTACAAGGCCTCACCACATGGGTGGCATGCATGAGGTTGCTCTCCACTGGGCAGAGTGTCCCAAGGCCGAGGTGACACCTGGTGGCCATGATGGCCTCACCATGCGGATGGCACATGTGGAGTGGCATCCCTCTCGATGGGAGTTGCCCAGGCCGAGGTCAAACCCCACTTCCATTATGGCCTCAAAACGTGGGTGACCCACATGAGGTTGCACCCAGCTGGGCGGGTTGTGCCAGTTCTGAGGTGAAACCCAGTGGGCATCTAGGCCTAGCCACACGGGAGACCCACACATGGTGGCACACAGCCAGGCAGTGTGTAACTGGGCCGAGGGGACCCCCAGTGTCCATTACGGCCTTGCCTCATGGGTGATATGTGTGAAGTGGCACTCTGTTGGGTGGGGTGTGACCAGGCCTAAGTGACACCCTGGCCATGAGGGTCTTGCCATGTGCATCACCTGCATGAGGTGGCTCCCCACTGGGCAGGTTGTGAAGTGGCCGAGGTGAAACTCGGCATCCTGACCACATCGCCATGCAGGTGGCATGTGCGATGTGTCACCGTGATGGGTGGGGTGTGCCCAGGTCTAGGTGACACCCAGCTGCCATGCAGGCCTCATCAGGCAGATGCACCACAGTATGTGGCACTCCTCCAGTTGGTGTGTGCCCAGGCGAAGGTGAATCCCATCCTTCATGAGGGCATCAACATGTGGGTGACCCATGCGAGGTGGCAGCCCCCAGGTGATGTGTGACTGGGCTGAGGCAACACCCAATGGCATGACAGCCTCACCACATAGGTGACCCTGGTGTGGTGGCATCCCACCAGGTGGCGTGTGCCCAGGCCAATGTCAAACACAGCTTCTGTGATGGCCTTGCCACTCGGGTGACAGGGGCAAGGTGGCTCCCCATCAGGTGGCGTGTGCCTGGGCTGAGGTGACAGCCAGCCGCTATGATGTACTTGCCACGTGGGTTACCTATGTGAGGTGGCACCCCACTGGGTGGATATGCCCAGGTTGATGTGACACCTGGCAGCCCTGATGGCCACAGCACGTGGGGGACTGATGTGACGTGGCACTCTGCTAGGTGGGGTGTGATGGATCTGATGTGACATCTGGCAGCCATAATGGCCTTGCAACATGGGTGGCACATGCAAAGTGGCACACCGCAGGTGGGATGTGAGGGGGTCTAGGTACCCCCGGTGGATTTGACGGTGCAGCTATGTGTGTGACAAGTGCAAGGGTGCTCCCATCAGGGTGGGGTGTTACTGGACCGAGGTTACACCTTGTGACCATAATGGCCTCAGCACTTGGGTGGTATGCATGATGTGGCACCCTGCCAGCAGGGTGTGATGGGGCCAATGGACACCCCGTGGTTGTGACAGGCTCTCAACACGGATGACCCATGTGAGGTGGCTTTTTGCCAGGCAGGGTGTGACTGAGCTGAGGTGACATCTGGCAGCCATTACAGCCTCACCACATGGCTGACCCATGCATGGTGGCATCCTGTTGGGCTGGATGTGCCTGGGCCTAGGTGACAGCCGGTTGCCATGAGGGCCATGCCACAAGTGTGACCCTTGTGAGATGGCACTCTGGTGGGTGGGGTGTGCATGGGCCTAGGTGCCACCTGGTGGCTGAGAGGGCCTCACAACCCAGGTGACCCTCACGAGATGGCACCCTGCCTGATGGGGTGTGCCCAATTCAAGGTGATACCTGATGGTCATGACAGCATCACCACATGCATGGCATGCCCAAGGTGGTACACTGTTGGGCTGTGTTTGATAATCCTAGGTGACACCCTGTGGCCGTCATGGCCTTGCCATGTGGGTGGCATGCACGAAGTGGCTCCTGGCAGGCCATGGTGTCCCTGGGCTGAGGTGAGACCTGGCAACACTGACGGCCTCACCACATGGCTTACACATGTCAGGTGGCACCCCACAGGGTGGATGTGCCTGGGCTGAGGTGAGGCCTGATATCCCTGATGGCCTCACCACGTGGGTGAATCACATGAGTTGACACCCCACCAGGCAGGGTGTGGTGGGGCTGAAGTGACACCCAGCAGCCGTAATGGCCTTGCACTGTGGGTGGAACCTGCAAAGTGCCACCGCTCTTGGCAGGGTGTAAGGGTGCCAAGGTGACACATGGTGCTGTGATGGCCCAGCTACATGGGTGGCAAGTGCAAGGTTGCACCCAACCAGGTGGGGTGTTACAGGGCCGAGGTGGCACCTGGTGGCTGTGATGGCCTCACCACTTGGGTGGCACACACATGGTAGCACCCTGCCAGGCAAGGTGCGATGGGGCCAATGGACACCCTGTGGCTGTGACAGCCTCACAACCCTGGTGACCTATACTAGGTGGCTTCCTGCTGCGCAGGTTGTGACCGAGCTGAGGTGACACCCGGCAGCAGTGATGGCCTTGCCACATGGGTGACCTGCAAGAGGTGGCACCATGCTGTGTGGGTTGTGACCAGGCCAAGGGGACACCTGGCGGCCATGACAGCCACACCACAATCGTAGCAAGTGTGAGATTGCACCCTGCAGGCTGCAGTGTGAGCAGGCCAAAGTGATCCACAGCAGCTGTGAGAGCCACATCACATGGGTGACCCTTGCAAATTGGCACCCTGTTAGGTGGTGTGTGACTGGTCCAAGGTGATGCCCAGTGGCCATGAGGACCTCACCACATGGGTGACCCACATGAGCTGGCACCCTGCCTGGCAGGGTGTAACCAGGCCAAGGTGACATCTGGTGGCATAGAGGTGCTCACAACGTGAGTAACCATGCGAGGTGGCATCTCACATGGTGGGGTATGCCCGGATTGAGGTGACACACTTTGACCGAGACAGACTTGCAGCACAGGTGGCATGCACCAGGTGACACCCCACTGTGCAGTGTGTGATCGGGCTGAGGTGACACCTGGTGGCTGTGATGGTCTCGTCCTGAGGGAAGCACATGCTAGTTGACACCCTGGCAGGTGGGTATTGACCAGGAAGAGGTGACACCCAGTGGCCGTGATGGCCTCACTACATGGGGGACACACAAGAGATGACATGGTGCCAGGTGTGGTGTCACAGGGACAAGGTGGCACCTAGTGGTGTGATTGCCTAGCTATGCGGGTGGCACATCAAGGTGGCACCTGGCAGGGTGGGGAATGATGGGGCTGAAGTGACACCCAGTGGCCATGATGGCCTAGCCATGTGAGTAGCATGCACTATGTAGCACCCCATCGGGCAGTGTCTGAGTGGGCTTAGGTGACACCTCGCGGCCTTGATAGCCTCACCATGCTGGTGACATGGGTGAGGTAGCACCTTGCCTGGTGGGGTGTGACGTGGCTGAGATGACACATGGTGGTCATGATCCCTTGCCTCTTAGGTGGCTCTAGCATGGTGGCACCCTGCTGTGAATGCTATGAAGGGGTCAAGGTGACATCCCATGGCTATGACAGCCTCACCACATGGGTGACCCAAGTGAGGTGGCTCCCCACAAGACATGGTGTGACTGAGCTAAGCTGTCACCCAGTGGCAGTGATGGCTTCTCCATGCAGGTGACCCATACGAGGTTGTACCCCGCTGGGTGGTGTGTGAAGCAACCAGGGTGACACCTGGTGGCTGTGAGGGCCTCATCACGTGGGTGATCTGTGCATGGTGGCTCCCCACCAGGCATTGTGTGCTCAGGCAGAGGAGACATCTGGCAGCCATGACAGCCTCACCATACAGTTGACCTTTGCCAGGTGGCAACCTGCGGGGTGGGGTGTGACCATGCAGACGTGACACCCAGTGGTGTGACCACCTTGCCATGCAGGTGCCATGTTGAGGTGACATTCTCCTGGGCAGGGAGTGACGGGGCTGAACATTGGTGGCCGTGAGTGCTGCACCATGTGGGTGGCACATGCTAGGTGACATCCCAATGGGCAAGGTGTACCCAGGTCGAGATGACACTCAGTGGCTGTGAAGGCCTCACAACACAGGTGACCCATGCGATTTGGAATCCTGCATGGTGTGTTGTGACTGGGTTGACATGACACAGCGACCAGATTGGACTTGCAATGTGGGTGGCATGCATGAGGTTAGCCCTGCCAGGTAGGGTGTGATCGGGCTGAGGTGACACCCAGCAGCCATGATGGGCTTGCCACATGGATGGCACACAAGAGATGACACACCACTGGGCATGGTGTCATGGGGATGAGGTAAAACACTATGGCTGTTACTGCCTCACCATGTGGGTAGCACATGTGAGGTCACACCCCACCAGGCCTAGAGTGATGGGGCCAAAGGGAAACATGGTGGCTGAGATGACTTGCCACGTGGGTGGCTAGCACGAGGTGGCACCCAGCTGTGCGTGGTGTGAACGGGCCAAGATGACACCCGGCAGCCGTGACAGCCTTGCCACGCTGGTCACCCCTGTGTGGTGGCATCCTACTGGGTGGTGTATGACTGGGCCAAGGTGACAACCAGCAGCCATGAAGGCCTCACTACATGGGTGACATTCGTGAGTTGAAACCCCACTGGGTGGTGTGTGCCCAGGCCTAGGAGAAACATGGCGGCCGTGAGGGCCTCAACACACTGGTGACCCGCATGAGGTGGTATCCTGCTGGGTGGGGTGTGCCCATGCCGAGGTGACATCTGGTTGCTGTGATTGCCCTGCAACGTGGGTTACCAGTGCTGGGTGGGGTGCACCCAGGTTGAGGTGACACATGGTTGGTGTGACAGATGAGCAATATGGGTGGCATGCGAAAGGTGACTCTCCACTGGGGAGGGTGTGACCAGGCTGAGGTGACACCTTGTGGCTGTGATGGCCTTGCCATGTGGGTGGCATGTATGAGGTAGCACCCCACCAGGTAGGGAGTGATGGGGCCGAGGTTCCACCAGGCCACTGTAATGTCCTCAACATGCGGGTGACCAATGAGATGTAGCATCCCACCAGGTGGGGTGTGCCCAGGCCTAGGTGACACCTGGCAGCCATGAAGGCCTCACATTTCAGGTGACTCATGCGAAGTGGCATTGCACACGGCAAGGTGCACCTGGGTTGAGGTGACACATGATGACTGTGATGGACTCACAACACGTGTGGCTTGCATGAGGTGACACACTGGAGGACAGAGTGTGATTGAGCTAAGGTGACACCTGGTGGCTGTGGTGTCCTCATCACATGGGTGGCATGCAAGAGATGACACCCCACCAGGTGTGGTGTCATGGGGATGAGGTGACAGCTAGTGGCTGTGACTGCATTGTCATGTGGGTGGCACATGTGAGGTAGCACCCCATCAGGTAGGGAGAGTTGGGGCCGAGGTGACACATGGTGGCTGTGACGGCCACACCACATGGGTGACCTGCATGAGGTGGCATTCCACCATGAGGTGTGTGTCTGGGCCATTTTGACACCCAGTGGCTGTGAAGTCCTCACCACGTGGGTGGCTCATGCAAGGTTTCACCCTGCCAGGTGGTGTGTTATGGGGCTGAGGTGACACGCCACGGTCATGATGACCTTGCCATGCTGGTGACATTTGTGAGGTTTTACCTGACCTGGTGGGGTTTGACAGGACTGATGTGACACCTGGCGGCCATGATGGGTTTGCCTCACAGGTGACCTGTGTGAGGTGGCACCCTGATGGGTGGAGTACAATGGGGCTGAGGTGACACCTGGTGGCTGTGACGGCCTTGCAATGTGGGTGGCCTGTACGAGGTAGCACCCCACCAGGTAGGGAGTGATGGGGCCGAGGTTCCACCAGGCCACAGTAATGTCCTCAACATGCGGGTGACCAATGAGATGTAGCATCCCACCAGGTGGGGTGTGCCCAGGCCTAGGTGACACCTGGCAGTGTGTGGGCCTCACCAAATGGGTGACCCTGGCTGGCTGGAACCCCACTGGGCAGGTGTTTCTGGGCCAAGGTCAAACACAGTTTCTGTGATGGCCTCACCACATGGGTGGCACCCCACCAGGTTGGGTGTGCCCAGGCTAAGGTGACACTCAGGGGCCATGACAGCCTTACCACGTGGGTGACCAGTGTGATGTGGCAACCTGTTGGGCAGCACATGACTGTGCCAAAGTGACACCTGGTGGCTGTGATGGCCTCACCATGCAGGTGACCTGTACAAGGCCTCACCACATGGGTGGCATGCATGAGGTTGCTCTCCACTGGGCAGAGTGTCCCAAGGCCGAGGTGACACCTGGTGGCCATGATGGCCTCACCATGCGGATGGCACATGTGGAGTGGCATCCCTCTCGATGGGAGTTGCCCAGGCCGAGGTCAAACCCCACTTCCATTATGGCCTCAAAATGTGGGTGACCCACATGAGGTTGCACCCAGCTGGGCGGGTTGTGCCAGTTCTGAGGTGAAACCCAGTGGGCATCTAGGCCTAGCCACACGGGAGACCCACACATGGTGGCACACAGCCAGGCAGTGTGTAACTGGGCCGAGGGGACCCCCAGTGTCCATTACGGCCTTGCCTCATGGGTGATATGTGTGAAGTGTCACTCTGTGGGGTGGGGTGTGACCAGGCCTAAGTGACACCCTGGCCATGAGGGTCTTGCCATGTGCATCACCTGCATGAGGTGGCTCCCCACTGGGCAGGTTGTGAAGTGGCCGAGGTGAAACTCGGCATCCTGACCACATCGCCATGCAGGTGGCATGTGCGATGTGTCACCGTGATGGGTGGGGTGTGCCCAGGTCTAGGTGACACCCAGCTGCCATGCAGGCCTCATCAGGCAGATGCACCACAGTATGTGGCACTCCTCCAGTTGGTGTGTGCCCAGGCGAAGGTGAATCCCATCCTTCATGAGGGCATCAACATGTGGGTGACCCATGCGAGGTGGCAGCCCCCAGGTGATGTGTGACTGGGCTGAGGCAACACCCAATGGCATGACAGCCTCACCACATAGGTGACCCTGGTGTGGTGGCATCCCACCAGGTGGCGTGTGCCCAGGCCAATGTCAAACACAGCTTCTGTGATGGCCTTGCCACTCGGGTGACAGGGGCAAGGTGGCTCCCCATCAGGTGGCGTGTGCCTGGGCTGAGGTGACAGCCAGCCGCTATGATGTACTTGCCACGTGGGTTACCTATGTGAGGTGGCACCCCACTGGGTGGATATGCCCAGGTTGATGTGACACCTGGCAGCCCTGATGGCCACAGCACGTGGGGGACTGATGTGACGTGGCACTCTGCTAGGTGGGGTGTGATGGATCTGATGTGACATCTGGCAGCCATAATGGCCTTGCAACATGGGTGGCACATGCAAAGTGGCACACCGCAGGTGGGATGTGAGGGGGTCTAGGTACCCCCGGTGGATTTGACGGTGCAGCTATGTGTGTGACAAGTGCAAGGGTGCTCCCATCAGGGTGGGGTGTTACTGGACCGAGGTTACACCTTGTGACCATAATGGCCTCAGCACTTGGGTGGTATGCATGATGTGGCACCCTGCCAGCAGGGTGTGATGGGGCCAATGGACACCCCGTGGTTGTGACAGGCTCTCAACACGGATGACCCATGTGAGGTGGCTTTTTGCCAGGCAGGGTGTGACTGAGCTGAGGTGACATCTGGCAGCCATTACAGCCTCACCACATGGCTGACCCATGCATGGTGGCATCCTGTTGGGCTGGATGTGCCTGGGCCTAGGTGACAGCCGGTTGCCATGAGGGCCATGCCACAAGTGTGACCCTTGTGAGATGGCACTCTGGTGGGTGGGGTGTGCATGGGCCTAGGTGCCACCTGGTGGCTGAGAGGGCCTCACAACCCAGGTGACCCTCACGAGATGGCACCCTGCCTGATGGGGTGTGCCCAATTCAAGGTGATACCTGATGGTCATGACAGCATCACCACATGCATGGCATGCCCAAGGTGGTACACTGTTGGGCTGTGTTTGATAATCCTAGGTGACACCCTGTGGCCGTCATGGCCTTGCCATGTGGGTGGCATGCACGAAGTGGCTCCTGGCAGGCCATGGTGTCCCTGGGCTGAGGTGAGACCTGGCAACACTGACGGCCTCACCACATGGCTTACACATGTCAGGTGGCACCCCACAGGGTGGATGTGCCTGGGCTGAGGTGAGGCCTGATATCCCTGATGGCCTCACCACGTGGGTGAATCACATGAGTTGACACCCCACCAGGCAGGGTGTGGTGGGGCTGAAGTGACACCCAGCAGCCGTAATGGCCTTGCACTGTGGGTGGAACCTGCAAAGTGCCACCGCTCTTGGCAGGGTGTAAGGGTGCCAAGGTGACACATGGTGCTGTGATGGCCCAGCTACATGGGTGGCAAGTGCAAGGTTGCACCCAACCAGGTGGGGTGTTACAGGGCCGAGGTGGCACCTGGTGGCTGTGATGGCCTCACCACTTGGGTGGCACACACATGGTAGCACCCTGCCAGGCAAGGTGCGATGGGGCCAATGGACACCCTGTGGCTGTGACAGCCTCACAACCCTGGTGACCTATACTAGGTGGCTTCCTGCTGCGCAGGTTGTGACCGAGCTGAGGTGACACCCGGCAGCAGTGATGGCCTTGCCACATGGGTGACCTGCAAGAGGTGGCACCATGCTGTGTGGGTTGTGACCAGGCCAAGGGGACACCTGGCGGCCATGACAGCCACACCACAATCGTAGCAAGTGTGAGATTGCACCCTGCAGGCTGCAGTGTGAGCAGGCCAAAGTGATCCACAGCAGCTGTGAGAGCCACATCACATGGGTGACCCTTGCAAATTGGCACCCTGTTAGGTGGTGTGTGACTGGTCCAAGGTGATGCCCAGTGGCCATGAGGACCTCACCACATGGGTGACCCACATGAGCTGGCACCCTGCCTGGCAGGGTGTAACCAGGCCAAGGTGACATCTGGTGGCATAGAGGTGCTCACAACGTGAGTAACCATGCGAGGTGGCATCTCACATGGTGGGGTATGCCCGGATTGAGGTGACACACTTTGACCGAGACAGACTTGCAGCACAGGTGGCATGCACCAGGTGACACCCCACTGTGCAGTGTGTGATCGGGCTGAGGTGACACCTGGTGGCTGTGATGGTCTCGTCCTGAGGGAAGCACATGCTAGTTGACACCCTGGCAGGTGGGTATTGACCAGGAAGAGGTGACACCCAGTGGCCGTGATGGCCTCACTACATGGGGGACACACAAGAGATGACATGGTGCCAGGTGTGGTGTCACAGGGACAAGGTGGCACCTAGTGGTGTGATTGCCTAGCTATGCGGGTGGCACATCAAGGTGGCACCTGGCAGGGTGGGGAATGACGGGGCTGAAGTGACACCCAGTGGCCATGATGGCCTAGCCATGTGAGTAGCATGCACTATGTAGCACCCCATCGGGCAGTGTCTGAGTGGGCTTAGGTGACACCTCGCGGCCTTGATAGCCTCACCATGCTGGTGACATGGGTGAGGTAGCACCTTGCCTGGTGGGGTGTGACGTGGCTGAGATGACACATGGTGGTCATGATCCCTTGCCTCTTAGGTGGCTCTAGCATGGTGGCACCCTGCTGTGAATGCTATGAAGGGGTCAAGGTGACATCCCATGGCTATGACAGCCTCACCACATGGGTGACCCAAGTGAGGTGGCTCCCCACAAGACATGGTGTGACTGAGCTAAGCTGTCACCCAGTGGCAGTGATGGCTTCTCCATGCAGGTGACCCATACGAGGTTGTACCCCGCTGGGTGGTGTGTGAAGCAACCAGGGTGACACCTGGTGGCTGTGAGGGCCTCATCACGTGGGTGATCTGTGCATGGTGGCTCCCCACCAGGCATTGTGTGCTCAGGCAGAGGAGACATCTGGCAGCCATGACAGCCTCACCATACAGTTGACCTTTGCCAGGTGGCAACCTGCGGGGTGGGGTGTGACCATGCAGACGTGACACCCAGTGGTGTGACCACCTTGCCATGCAGGTGCCATGTTGAGGTGACATTCTCCTGGGCAGGGAGTGACGGGGCTGAACATTGGTGGCCGTGAGTGCTGCACCATGTGGGTGGCACATGCTAGGTGACATCCCAATGGGCAAGGTGTACCCAGGTCGAGATGACACTCAGTGGCTGTGAAGGCCTCACAACACAGGTGACCCATGCGATTTGGAATCCTGCATGGTGTGTTGTGACTGGGTTGACATGACACAGCGACCAGATTGGACTTGCAATGTGGGTGGCATGCATGAGGTTAGCCCTGCCAGGTAGGGTGTGATCGGGCTGAGGTGACACCCAGCAGCCATGATGGGCTTGCCACATGGATGGCACACAAGAGATGACACACCACTGGGCATGGTGTCATGGGGATGAGGTAAAACACTATGGCTGTTACTGCCTCACCATGTGGGTAGCACATGTGAGGTCACACCCCACCAGGCCTAGAGTGATGGGGCCAAAGGGAAACATGGTGGCTGAGATGACTTGCCACGTGGGTGGCTAGCACGAGGTGGCACCCAGCTGTGCGTGGTGTGAACGGGCCAAGATGACACCCGGCAGCCGTGACAGCCTTGCCACGCTGGTCACCCCTGTGTGGTGGCATCCTACTGGGTGGTGTATGACTGGGCCAAGGTGACAACCAGCAGCCATGAAGGCCTCACTACATGGGTGACATTCGTGAGTTGAAACCCCACTGGGTGGTGTGTGCCCAGGCCTAGGAGAAACATGGCGGCCGTGAGGGCCTCAACACACTGGTGACCCGCATGAGGTGGTATCCTGCTGGGTGGGGTGTGCCCATGCCGAGGTGACATCTGGTTGCTGTGATTGCCCTGCAACGTGGGTTACCAGTGCTGGGTGGGGTGCACCCAGGTTGAGGTGACACATGGTTGGTGTGACAGATGAGCAATATGGGTGGCATGCGAAAGGTGACTCTCCACTGGGGAGGGTGTGACCAGGCTGAGGTGACACCTTGTGGCTGTGATGGCCTTGCCATGTGGGTGGCATGTATGAGGTAGCACCCCACCAGGTAGGGAGTGATGGGGCCGAGGTTCCACCAGGCCACTGTAATGTCCTCAACATGCGGGTGACCAATGAGATGTAGCATCCCACCAGGTGGGGTGTGCCCAGGCCTAGGTGACACCTGGCAGCCATGAAGGCCTCACATTTCAGGTGACTCATGCGAAGTGGCATTGCACACGGCAAGGTGCACCTGGGTTGAGGTGACACATGATGACTGTGATGGACTCACAACACGTGTGGCTTGCATGAGGTGACACACTGGAGGACAGAGTGTGATTGAGCTAAGGTGACACCTGGTGGCTGTGGTGTCCTCATCACATGGGTGGCATGCAAGAGATGACACCCCACCAGGTGTGGTGTCATGGGGATGAGGTGACAGCTAGTGGCTGTGACTGCATTGTCATGTGGGTGGCACATGTGAGGTAGCACCCCATCAGGTAGGGAGAGTTGGGGCCGAGGTGACACATGGTGGCTGTGACGGCCACACCACATGGGTGACCTGCATGAGGTGGCATTCCACCATGAGGTGTGTGTCTGGGCCATTTTGACACCCAGTGGCTGTGAAGTCCTCACCACGTGGGTGGCTCATGCAAGGTTTCACCCTGCCAGGTGGTGTGTTATGGGGCTGAGGTGACACGCCACGGTCATGATGACCTTGCCATGCTGGTGACATTTGTGAGGTTTTACCTGACCTGGTGGGGTTTGACAGGACTGATGTGACACCTGGCGGCCATGATGGGTTTGCCTCACAGGTGACCTGTGTGAGGTGGCACCCTGATGGGTGGAGTACAATGGGGCTGAGGTGACACCTGGTGGCTGTGACGGCCTTGCAATGTGGGTGGCCTGTACGAGGTAGCACCCCACCAGGTAGGGAGTGATGGGGCCGAGGTTCCACCAGGCCACAGTAATGTCCTCAACATGCGGGTGACCAATGAGATGTAGCATCCCACCAGGTGGGGTGTGCCCAGGCCTAGGTGACACCTGGCAGTGTGTGGGCCTCACCAAATGGGTGACCCTGGCTGGCTGGAACCCCACTGGGCAGGTGTTTCTGGGCCAAGGTCAAACACAGTTTCTGTGATGGCCTCACCACATGGGTGGCACCCCACCAGGTTGGGTGTGCCCAGGCTAAGGTGACACTCAGGGGCCATGACAGCCTTACCACGTGGGTGACCAGTGTGATGTGGCAACCTGTTGGGCAGCACATGACTGTGCCAAAGTGACACCTGGTGGCTGTGATGGCCTCACCATGCAGGTGACCTGTACAAGGCCTCACCACATGGGTGGCATGCATGAGGTTGCTCTCCACTGGGCAGAGTGTCCCAAGGCCGAGGTGACACCTGGTGGCCATGATGGCCTCACCATGCGGATGGCACATGTGGAGTGGCATCCCTCTCGATGGGAGTTGCCCAGGCCGAGGTCAAACCCCACTTCCATTATGGCCTCAAAATGTGGGTGACCCACATGAGGTTGCACCCAGCTGGGCGGGTTGTGCCAGTTCTGAGGTGAAACCCAGTGGGCATCTAGGCCTAGCCACACGGGAGACCCACACATGGTGGCACACAGCCAGGCAGTGTGTAACTGGGCCGAGGGGACCCCCAGTGTCCATTACGGCCTTGCCTCATGGGTGATATGTGTGAAGTGTCACTCTGTGGGGTGGGGTGTGACCAGGCCTAAGTGACACCCTGGCCATGAGGGTCTTGCCATGTGCATCACCTGCATGAGGTGGCTCCCCACTGGGCAGGTTGTGAAGTGGCCGAGGTGAAACTCGGCATCCTGACCACATCGCCATGCAGGTGGCATGTGCGATGTGTCACCGTGATGGGTGGGGTGTGCCCAGGTCTAGGTGACACCCAGCTGCCATGCAGGCCTCATCAGGCAGATGCACCACAGTATGTGGCACTCCTCCAGTTGGTGTGTGCCCAGGCGAAGGTGAATCCCATCCTTCATGAGGGCATCAACATGTGGGTGACCCATGCGAGGTGGCAGCCCCCAGGTGATGTGTGACTGGGCTGAGGCAACACCCAATGGCATGACAGCCTCACCACATAGGTGACCCTGGTGTGGTGGCATCCCACCAGGTGGTGTGTGCCCAGGCCAATGTCAAACACAGCTTCTGTGATGGCCTTGCCACTCGGGTGACAGGGGCAAGGTGGCTCCCCATCAGGTGGCGTGTGCCTGGGCTGAGGTGACAGCCAGCAGCTATGATGTACTTGCCACGTGGGTTACCTATGTGAGGTGGCACCCCACTGGGTGGATATGCCCAGGTTGATGTGACACCTGGCAGCCCTGATGGCCACAGCACGTGGGTGACTGATGTGACGTGGCACTCTGCTAGGTGGGGTGTGATGGATCTGATGTGACATCTGGCAGCCATAATGGCCTTGCAACATGGGTGGCACATGCAAAGTGGCACACTGCAGGTGGGATGTGAGGGGGTCTAGGTACCCCCGGTGGATTTGACGGTGCAGCTATGTGTGTGACAAGTGCAAGGGTGCTCCCATCAGGGTGGGGTGTTACTGGACCGAGGTTACACCTTGTGACCATAATGGCCTCAGCACTTGGGTGGTATGCATGATGTGGCACCCTGCCAGCAGGGTGTGATGGGGCCAATGGACACCCCGTGGTTGTGACAGGCTCTCAACACGGATGACCCATGTGAGGTGGCTTTTTGCCAGGCAGGGTGTGACTGAGCTGAGGTGACATCTGGCAGCCATTACAGCCTCACCACATGGCTGACCCATGCATGGTGGCATCCTGTTGGGCTGGATGTGCCTGGGCCTAGGTGACAGCCGGTTGCCATGAGGGCCATGCCACAAGTGTGACCCTTGTGAGATGGCACTCTGGTGGGTGGGGTGTGCATGGGCCTAGGTGCCACCTGGTGGCTGAGAGGGCCTCACAACCCAGGTGACCCTCACGAGATGGCACCCTGCCTGATGGGGTGTGCCCAATTCAAGGTGATACCTGATGGTCATGACAGCATCACCACATGCATGGCATGCCCAAGGTGGTACACTGTTGGGCTGTGTTTGATAATCCTAGGTGACACCCTGTGGCCGTCATGGCCTTGCCATGTGGGTGGCATGCACGAAGTGGCTCCTGGCCGGACATGGTGTCCCTGGGCTGAGGTGAGACCTGGCAACACTGACGGCCTCACCACATGGCTTACACATGTAAGGTGGCACCCCACAGGGTGGATGTGCCTGGGCTGAGGTGAGGCCTGATATCCCTGATGGCCTCACCACGTGGGTGAATCACATGAGTTGACACCCCACCAGGCAGGGTGTGGTGGGGCTGAAGTGACACCCAGCAGCCGTAATGGCCTTGCACTGTGGGTGGAACCTGCAAAGTGCCACCGCTCTTGGCAGGGTGTAAGGGTGCCAAGGTGACACATGGTGCTGTGATGGCCCCGCTACATGGGTGGCAAGTGCAAGGTTGCACCCAACAAGGTGGGGTGTTACAGGGCCGAGGTGGCACCTGGAGGCTGTGATGGCCTCACCACTTGGGTGGCACACACATGGTAGCACCCTGCCAGGCAAGGTTCGATGGGGCCAATGGACACCCTGTGGCTGTGACAGCCTCACAACCCTGGTGACCTATACTAGGTGGCTTCCTGCTGCGCAGGTTGTGACTGAGCTGAGGTGACACCCGGCAGCAGTGATGGCCTTGCCACATGGGTGACCTGCAAGAGGTGGCACCATGCTGTGTGGGTTGTGACCAGGCCAAGGGGACACCTGGCGGCCATGACAGCCACACCACAATCGTAGCAAGTGTGAGATTGCACCCTGCAGGCTGCAGTGTGAGCAGGCCAAAGTGATCCACAGCAGCTGTGAGAGCCACATCACATGGGTGACCCTTGCAAATTGGCACCCTGTTAGGTGGTGTGTGACTGGTCCAAGGTGATGCCCAGTGGCCATGAGGACCTCACCACATGGGTGACCCACATGAGCTGGCACCCTGCCTGGCAGGGTGTAACCAGGCCAAGGTGACATCTGGTGGCATAGAGGTGCTCACAACGTGAGTAACCATACGAGGTGGCATCTCACATGGTGGGGTATACCCAGATTGAGGTGACACACTTTGACTGAGACAGACTTGCAGCACAGGTGGCATGCACCAGGTGACACCCCACTGTGCAGTGTGTGATCGGGCTGAGGTGACACCTGGTGGCTGTGATGGTCTCATCCTGAGGGAAGCACATGCTAGTTGACACCCTGGCAGGTGGGTATTGACCAGGAAGAGGTGACACCCAGTGGCCGTGATGGCCTCACTACATGGGGGACACACAGAGATGACATGGTGCCAGGTGTGGTGTCACAGGGACAAGGTGGCACCTAGTGGTGTGATTGCCTAGCTATGCAGGTGGCACATCAAGGTGGCACTTGGCAGGGTGGGGAATGACGGGGCTGAGGTGACACCCAGTGGCCATGATGGCCTAGCCATGTGAGTAGCATGCACTATGTAGCACCCCATCGGGCAGTGTCTGAGTGGGCTTAGGTGACACCTCGCGGCCTTGATAGCCTCACCATGCTGGTGACATGGGTGAGGTAGCACCTTGCCTGGTGGGGTGTGACGTGGCTGAGATGACACATGGTGGTCATGATCCCTTGCCTCTTAGGTGGCTCTAGCATGGTGGCACCCTGCTGTGAATGCTATGAAGGGGTCAAGGTGACATCCCATGGCTATGACAGCCTCACCACATGGGTGACCCAAGTGAGGTGGCTCCCCACAAGACATGGTGTGACTGAGCTAAGCTGTCACCCAGTGGCAGTGATGGCTTCTCCATGCAGGTGACCCATACGAGGTTGTACCCCGCTGGGTGGTGTGTGAAGCAACCAGGGTGACACCTGGTGGCTGTGAGGGCCTCATCACGTGGGTGATCTGTGCATGGTGGCTCCCCACCAGGCATTGTGTGCTCAGGCAGAGGAGACATCTGGCAGCCATGACAGCCTCACCATACAGTTGACCTTTGCCAGGTGGCAACCTGCGGGGTGGGGTGTGACCATGCAGACGTGACACCCAGTGGTGTGACCACCTTGCCATGCAGGTGCCATGTTGAGGTGACATTCTCCTGGGCAGGGAGTGACGGGGCTGAACATTGGTGGCCGTGAGTGCTGCACCATGTGGGTGGCACATGCTAGGTGACATCCCAATGGGCAAGGTGTACCCAGGTCGAGATGACACTCAGTGGCTGTGAAGGCCTCACAACACAGGTGACCCATGCGATTTGGAATCCTGCATGGTGTGTTGTGACTGGGTTGACATGACACAGTGACCAGATTGGACTTGCAATGTGGGTGGCATGCATGAGGTTAGCCCTGCCAGGTAGGGTGTGATCGGGCTGAGGTGACACCCAGCAGCCATGATGGGCTTGCCACATGGATGGCACACAAGAGATGACACCCCACTGGGCATGGTGTCATGGGGATGAGGTAAAACACTATGGCTGTTACTGCCTCACCATGTGGGTAGCACATGTGAGGTCACACCCCACCAGGCCTAGAGTGATGGGGCCAAAGGGAAACATGGTGGCTGAGATGACTTGCCACGTGGGTGGCTAGCACGAGGTGGCACCCAGCTGTGCGTGGTGTGAACGGGCCAAGATGACACCCGGCAGCCGTGACAGCCTTGCCACGCTGGTTACCCCTGTGTGGTGGCATCCTACTGGGTGGTGTATGACTGGGCCAAGGTGACAACCAGCAGCCATGAAGGCCTCACTACATGGGTGACATTCGTGAGTTGAAACCCCACTGGGTGGTGTGTGCCCAGGCCTAGGAGAAACATGGTGGCCGTGAGGGCCTCAACACACCGGTGACCCGCATGAGGTGGTATCCTGCTGGGTGGGGTGTGCCCATGCCGAGGTGACATCTGGTTGCTGTGATTGCCCTGCAATGTGGGTTACCAGTGCTGGGTGGGGTGCACCCAGGTTGAGGTGACACATGGTTGGTGTGACAGATGAGCAATATGGGTGGCATGCGAAAGGTGACTCTCCACTGGGGAGGGTGTGACCAGGCTGAGGTGACACCTTGTGGCTGTGATGGCCTTGCCATGTGGGTGGCATGTATGAGGTAGCACCCCACCAGGTAGGGAGTGATGGGGCCGAGGTTCCACCAGGCCACTGTAATGTCCTCAACATGTGGGTGACCAATGAGATGTAGCATCCCACCAGGTGGGGTGTGCCCAGGCCTAGGTGACACCTGGCAGCCATGAAGGCCTCACATTTCAGGTGACTCATGCGAAGTGGCATTGCACACGGCAAGGTGCACCTGGGTTGAGGTGACACATGATGACTGTGATGGACTCACAACACGTGTGGCTTGCATGAGGTGACACACTGGAGGACAGAGTGTGATTGAGCTAAGGTGACACCTGGTGGCTGTGGTGTCCTCATCACATGGGTGGCATGCAAGAGATGACACCCCACCAGGTGTGGTGTCATGGGGATGAGGTGACAGCTAGTGGCTGTGACTGCATTGTCATGTGGGTGGCACATGTGAGGTAGCACCCCATCAGGTAGGGAGAGTTGGGGCCGAGGTGACACATGGTGGCTGTGACGGCCTCACCACATGGGTGACCTGCATGAGGTGGCATTCCACCATGAGGTGTGTGTCTGGGCCATTTTGACACCCAGTGGCTGTGAAGTCCTCACCACGTGGGTGGCTCATGCAAGGTTTCACCCTGCCAGGTGGTGTGTTATGGGGCTGAGGTGACACGCCACGGTCATGATGACCTTGCCATGCTGGTGACATTTGTGAGGTTTTACCTGACCTGGTGGGGTTTGACAGGACTGATGTGACACCTGGCGGCCATGATGGGTTTGCCTCACAGGTGACCCGTGTGAGGTGGCACCCTGATGGGTGGAGTACAATGGGGCTGAGGTGACACCTGGTGGCTGTGACGGCCTTGCAATGTGGGTGGCCTGTACGAGGTAGCACCCCACCAGGTAGGGAGTGATGGGGCCGAGGTTCCACCAGGCCACAGTAATGTCCTCAACATGCAGGTGATCAATGAGATGTAGCATCCCACCAGGTGGGGTGTGCCCAGGCCTAGGTGACACCTGGCAGTGTGTGGGCCTCACCAAATGGGTGACCCTGGCTGGCTGGAACCCCACTGGGCAGGTGTTTCTGGGCCAAGGTCAAACACAGTTTCTGTGATGGCCTCACCACATGGGTGGCACCCCACCAGGTTGGGTGTGCCCAGGCTAAGGTGACACTCAGGGGCCATGACAGCCTTACCACGTGGGTGACCAGTGTGATGTGGCAACCTGTTGGGCAGCACATGACTGTGCCAAAGTGACACCTGGTGGCTGTGATGGCCTCACCATGCAGGTGACCTGTACAAGGCCTCACCACATAGGTGGCATGCATGAGGTTGCTCTCCACTGGGCAGAGTGTCCCAAGGCCGAGGTGACACCTGGTGGCCATGATGGGCTCACCATGCGGATGGCACATGTGGAGTGGCATCCCTCTCGATGGGAGTTGCCCAGGCCGAGGTCAAACCCCACTTCCATTATGGCCTCAAAACGTGGGTGACCCACATGAGGTTGCACCCAGCTGGGTGGGTTGTGCCAGTTCTGAGGTGAAACCCAGTGGGCATCTAGGCCTAGCCACACGGGAGACCCACACATGGTGGCACACAGCCAGGCAGTGTGTAACTGGGCCGAGGGGACCCCCAGTGTCCATTACGGCCTTTCCTCATGGGTGATATGTGTGAAGTGGCACTCTGTTGGGTGGGGTGTGACCAGGCCTAAGTGACACCCTGGCCATGAGGGTCTTGCCATGTGCATCACCTGCATGAGGTGGCTCCCCACTGGGCAGGTTGTGAAGTGGCCGAGGTGAAACTCGGCATCCTGACCACATCGCCATGCAGGTGGCATGTGCGATGTGTCACCGTGATGGGTGGGGTGTGCCCAGGTCTAGGTGACACCCAGCTGCCATGCAGGCCTCATCAGGCAGATGCACCACAGTATGTGGCACTCCTCCAGTTGGTGTGTGCCCAGGCGAAGGTGAATCCCATCCTTCATGAGGGCATCAACATGTGGGTGACCCATGCGAGGTGGCAGCCCCCAGGTGCTGTGTGACTGGCCTGAGGCAACACCCAATGGCATGACAGCCTCACCACATAGGTGACCCTGGTGTGGTGGCATCCCACCAGGCAGCGTGTGCCCAGGCCAATGTCAAACACAGCTTCTGTGATGGCCTTGCCACTCGGGTGACAGGGGCAAGGTGGCTCCCCATCAGGTGGCGTGTGCCTGGGCTGAGGTGACAGCCAGCCGCTATGATGTACTTGCCACGTGGGTTACCTATGTGAGGTGGCACCCCACTGGGTGGATATGCCCAGGTGGATGTGACACCTGGCAGCCCTGATGGCCACAGCACGTGGGGGACTGATGTGACGTGGCACTCTGCTAGGTGGGGTGTGATGGATCTGATGTGACATCTGGCAGCCATAATGGCCTTGCAACATGGGTGGCACATGCAAAGTGGCACACCGCAGGTGGGATGTGAGGGGGTCTAGGTACCCCCGGTGGATTTGACGGTGCAGCTATGTGTGTGACAAGTGCAAGGGTGCTCCCATCAGGGTGGGGTGTTACTGGACCGAGGTTACACCTTGTGACCATAATGGCCTCAGCACTTGGGTGGTATGCATGATGTGGCACCCTGCCAGCAGGGTGTGATGGGGCCAATGGACACCCCGTGGTTGTGACAGGCTCTCAACACGGATGACCCATGTGAGGTGGCTTTTTGCCAGGCAGGGTGTGACTGAGCTGAGGTGACATCTGGCAGCCATTACAGCCTCACCACATGGCTGACCCATGCATGGTGGCATCCTGTTGGGCTGGATGTGCCTGGGCCTAGGTGACAGCCGGTTGCCATGAGGGCCATGCCACAAGTGTGACCCTTGTGAGATGGCACTCTGGTGGGTGGGGTGTGCATGGGCCTAGGTGCCACCTGGTGGCTGAGAGGGCCTCACAACCCAGGTGACCCTCACGAGATGGCACCCTGCCTGATGGGGTGTGCCCAATTCAAGGTGATACCTGATGGTCATGACAGCATCACCACATGCATGGCATGCCCAAGGTGGTACACTGTTGGGCTGTGTTTGATAATCCTAGGTGACACCCTGTGGCCGTCATGGCCTTGCCATGTGGGTGGCATGCACGAAGTGGCTCCTGGCCGGACATGGTGTCCCTGGGCTGAGGTGAGACCTGGCAACACTGACGGCCTCACCACATGGCTTACACATGTAAGGTGGCACCCCACAGGGTGGATGTGCCTGGGCTGAGGTGAGGCCTGATATCCCTGATGGCCTCACCACGTGGGTGAATCACATGAGTTGACACCCCACCAGGCAGGGTGTGGTGGGGCTGAAGTGACACCCAGCAGCCGTAATGGCCTTGCACTGTGGGTGGAACCTGCAAAGTGCCACCGCTCTTGGCAGGGTGTAAGGGTGCCAAGGTGACACATGGTGCTGTGATGGCCCAGCTACATGGGTGGCAAGTGCAAGGTTGCACCCAACCAGGTTGGGTGTTACAGGGCCGAGGTGGCACCTGGTGGCTGTGATGGCCTCACCACTTGGGTGGCACACACATGGTAGCACCCTGCCAGGCAAGGTGCGATGGGGCCAATGGACACCCTGTGGCTGTGACAGCCTCACAACCCTGGTGACCTATACTAGGTGGCTTCCTGCTGCGCAGGTTGTGACTGAGCTGAGGTGACACCCGGCAGCAGTGATGGCCTTGCCACATGGGTGACCTGCAAGAGGTGGCACCATGCTGTGTGGGTTGTGACCAGGCCAAGGGGACACCTGGCGGCCATGACAGCCACACCACAATCGTAGCAAGTGTGAGATTGCACCCTGCAGGCTGCAGTGTGAGCAGGCCAAAGTGATCCACAGCAGCTGTGAGAGCCACATCACATGGGTGACCCTTGCAAATTGGCACCCTGTTAGGTGGTGTGTGACTGGTCCAAGGTGATGCCCAGTGGCCATGAGGACCTCACCACATGGGTGACCCACATGATCTGGCACCCTGCCTGGCAGGGTGTAACCAGGCCAAGGTGACATCTGGTGGCATAGAGGTGCTCACAACGTGAGTAACCATGCGAGGTGGCATCTCACATGGTGGGGTATGCCCGGATTGAGGTGACACACTTTGACCGAGACAGACTTGCAGCACAGGTGGCATGCACCAGGTGACACCCCACTGTGCAGTGTGTGATCGGGCTGAGGTGACACCTGGTGGCTGTGATGGTCTCGTCCTGAGGGAAGCACATGCTAGTTGACACCCTGGCAGGTGGGTATTGACCAGGAAGAGTTGACACCCAGTTGCCGTGATGGCCTCACTACATGGGGGACACACAAGAGATGACATGGTGCCAGGTGTGGTGTCACAGGGACAAGGTGGCACCTAGTGGTGTGATTGCCTAGCTATGCGGGTGGCACATCAAGGTGGCACCTGGCAGGGTGGGGAATGACGGGGCTGAAGTGACACCCAGTGGCCATGATGGCCTAGCCATGTGAGTAGCATGCACTATGTAGCACCCCATCGGGCAGTGTCTGAGTGGGCTTAGGTGACACCTCGCGGCCTTGATAGCCTCACCATGCTGGTGACATGGGTGAGGTAGCACCTTGCCTGGTGGGGTGTGACGTGGCTGAGATGACACATGGTGGTCATGATCCCTTGCCTCTTAGGTGGATCTAGCATGGTGGCACCCTGCTGTGAATGCTATGAAGGGGTCAAGGTGACATCCCATGGCTATGACAGCCTCACCACATGGGTGACCCAAGTGAGGTGGCTCCCCACAAGACATGGTGTGACTGAGCTAAGCTGTCACCCAGTGGCAGTGATGGCTTCTCCATGCAGGTGACCCATACGAGGTTGTACCCCTCTGGGTGGTGTGTGAAGCAACCAGGGTGACACCTGGTGGCTGTGAGGGCCTCATCACGTGGGTGATCTGTGCATGGTGGCTCCCCACCAGGCATTGTGTGCTCAGGCAGAGGAGACATCTGGCAGCCATGACAGCCTCACCATACAGTTGACCTTTGCCAGGTGGCAACCTGCGGGGTGGGGTGTGACCATGCAGATGTGACACCCAGTGGTGTGACCACCTTGCCATGCAGGTGCCATGTTGAGGTGACATTCTCCTGGGCAGGGAGTGACGGGGCTGAACATTGGTGGCCGTGAGTGCTGCACCATGTGGGTGGCACATGCTAGGTGACATCCCAATGGGCAAGGTGTACCCAGGTCGAGATGACACTCAGTGGCTGTGAAGGCCTCACAACACAGGTGACCCATGCGATTTGGAATCCTGCATGGTGTGTTGTGACTGGGTTGACATGACACAGCGACCAGATTGGACTTGCAATGTGGGTGGCATGCATGAGGTTAGCCCTGCCAGGTAGGGTGTGATCGGGCTGAGGTGACACCCAGCAGCCATGATGGGCTTGCCACATGGATGGCACACAAGAGATGACACCCCACTGGGCATGGTGTCATGGGGATGAGGTAAAACACTATGGCTGTTACTGCCTCACCATGTGGGTAGCACATGTGAGGTCACACCCCACCCGGCCTAGAGTGATGGGGCCAAAGGGAAACATGGTGGCTGAGATGACTTGCCACGTGGGTGGCTAGCATGAGGTGGCACCCAGCTGTGCGTGGTGTGAACGGGCCAAGATGACACCCGGCAGCCGTGACAGCCTTGCCACGCTGGTTACCCCTGTGTGGTGGCATCCTACTGGGTGGCGTATGACTGGGCCAAGGTGACAACCAGCAGCCATGAAGGCCTCACTACATGGGTGACATTCGTGAGTTGAAACCCCACTGGGTGGTGTGTG